>NW_005054359.1:3314211-3339343 GCF_000277835.1 Geospiza fortis | reverse complement strand
TTCTAGAAAAGCAGATTTCCATTGTGTTTGGAAGATGTAACATTTGTTTTTCATCACTTTCTTCCTTGGCCCTCCAGCCTTCTTTTTAAAATAGCAAAATTTATTGAAGACTTTATTTTTTATTGTTTTTTGACAAAAATAAATTTTACTTCCGGCAATTTTTCAATAAGGTTTATGTTGAAAGCCTCCAGAAAAAAAAAAAAATTAAACAAGTAAAACTATGGCTCCATATTGGTGTTCGCAATTAATTTATGAATGTGTCTAAAACAGGGACATCTTGTGGCACTTTTAAATTTTTTTTCCCCTTCTGTTTGTCTGTTTCAATTTTATCTTCATTTTGGTGGTTCATCTGCCTAGGATATGGCTACTTGAAACTAGATCAAATATTTATTGAAAAATGTGCTAACAGAAGAATGCAATGTGAGTGGAAATAATGCATTAATTTCCAAAGCAAAGAAGTTTTATCTTTTGTATTTTTTAAATATTGGTTAGACTGTTTTTCTTATTTCTTTGGTATTTACTGTCTTTATTTTTTTTCACTTTTCTATTTTGATACATCATTATTTCCTTGTGTTTACTCAAATACACGGAAATACTTGAGGTCTGAGAAAGGAAAGACAAGAGGAGACCCTACTGATTTTTCATATTTTTTTTTCAATCTTAAAATATTGGTTTTACTTTAGGAACAAAGATTCTAATGAAAATATTTTATTATACCTTCTTCAAAAGTTGTGATTTATAAGGTGGCTTTGGGATACAGTGCATACTAGATGGAATATATTAAGAATATGATGAAATCTTCCTCCAGTTGAATTATATCTTTACATGGTAGAAGCATATGATTTTTTTATGATTCTGTGGGTTTGTTTGGTTTTTTTTTTGGTGGGTTTTTTTTTTTTTTTTTTTTTTTTGTTTTTTTTGGGGGTTTTTTTTTTTTTTTTTTTTTTAATTTACCATAGTGCTAAGTTAAAAGATATCAAAAACCATTCTGTTTCTAGCTGCATTTATTGATGTCTTGATTGCAATAGTTCTACAGGGGGGACAAATGGACTGTAGCTATAACAAAGTAGAGAGCACACCTGAAACACTGAAAGGATTGTGCATCTTTATATTCTCTCATCTTTATAGGTCACTCTTAAACTGCCTCTGTAGAGGGAAAGTAGCAAATGCTATAAAGAAATCCTTATGGAAAAAATGAATAAATTGATTTAGGTGACAAGCAAAAAAGTCCTCTCTCTCACTACAAATGCAAGATAAAGATAAAGATTCAGTACACAAAGAAAATAGTATTAGGCAATTGGTAAAAACTACTGTGGAAGACAACATTATGCTTCAGGATGGAGCAGCTAAGGTTATGGCTGGTTTGGGCACTGCAGTGCTGCCAAGAGCCAGCTTTTTTGGGTCGCCTCTGTGGGCCATAAGCTTCTTCCTCCCAGCTGCTCAGAGCAGAGGTTGAGTATGGCCAAGGCCTCAGCAACATGAATGAATGAGGATAGCCTAATGAAGTAAGTGCTTTACTGCTCTCAGGTTTCCAACTTCTCTCCTGCTTTTCATATTAAGAGCGAGCTTACTCTGGACTGGTAGGTGTACCAAAGGCAGAGAGCAAAGTAATATGAAATAATATTTTCAGCCATTAATATATTTACAGTCTATATTTGCAAGAAAATACTATCCAATTCCATTAAATAATAAGGAAAAAACCTCAAAACTGTTCAGTACAAAGTGGCATTTGAGTGAATTTTTTAAAAAATAACTAAGTCTCGTGAGGTTGGCAATTCAGTGATACCTCTTTTAGTGTTTTTAAGTTAAATAGTTATTCAGTTGATAATTATTTATGAAGTTTAATTGAGTTCTTTTGGTTTTGCCTCTCTTTTAAGAAAGACTGCCATAGCATACAACCTGACTTGCAGATGTCTGAATATTTATAAATGTAGATTACAAGAAAGAAATGGCTGCATTTAAATATGTGTTGTACCCTGCCCTTCCAAAAACACAACCAAATTAAACACCTCCCCCCTCAAAAAAAACAAAAACCCAAAAAAACACCCCACCAGAAAACTACCCTTTTACTATTTTTCTTTTCACTTTTTACACCTTGCTAAGACCCACAAAGAAATGTTATGAAACAAATTACTTGGTTAACTGGTGATAGAAGAGAGATATTTCTTCAGTTTTCATCCAATTTAAATGCTGTTTATGACATGCAGAACCTAGCTAATTTGTCTTTATGGAAGCTGTTAAACAAGAGATTATTCATGAGCAGCTAATTTTGAGCAGTGATATTTATTTTTTTTGTTTTGTATTTCCTCCTTTATTATGAGAAAGAAAAGCTGCAGGTGGTGTGAAAAAAAATGTTTTTCTTCTTGTTTGCTTCTTCTTTTTAAAATTCTGTGATATGGCAGGTGTTGGGTTGTAATGTTTATGATTGCTTCTGACATATATTGCATGATACTTCACCCATTATCTGTCCATCAAATTAGCAGCCTTTTATTAGCAAGGTGCCTGTTTGATACAGGGAGAGGAGAGCTTCCATGTAAAAAAAGTGATTGGGGACTTAAAGGAGGGAAAATCTCATCTCTTGAAATCATTTCAATATACTATTGCAAAACATAAAACCATATTTTCCAAAATGGCTCATGATTTTTATCAGGTCTATTTATTCTTGTCTAGGGATATTTCATAAGGAGTGGAGTTAAAGGTATTTGGCATTTTGCACAAGTGGTGTCCATTCAGTGGGTATTAGTTATGTCATTTAGAAATGGAGACACATAAAATCAATATTATCTTTGGAAAAGAAAACAAATTTTTCCTTGAGGGATATTTGGTTAGAGACTTCTGTGCAAGTTTTCTCCTCATCAGCATTTTAATACTTCCTGAACTGCTTGTCCATTTTTTAAGATAATCATCTCTTAGGATAGTTTGTTAGGGAGTGAGTAGATTTGATAAACTTTTCTCATAGAAGGCCAATGTTTTAACTTTCATTTCTCAGGCTCTGCAAGGGGCTTCAAGTTAGTAGCAGCTAAGAGGCTGGATCTATGGCCCTCCCTTGCAAAAGAAAAGGAGATTCCTGGATATGACATACAGTCAGATGTTTATTTTCTCAACACCTTTTTTTATAACAAAACAAACCTTTCAGGTTGTTTTTCTTCCTTTAAAAAGAAATTAATTTCATAAATTTAACTATTACTGCTATATTGTAATCCACTTTTTCTGTGAGTTCTCAGTAGGCAGAATCAGGTTTTACAGTTTCTCTCACTACATCCTCTGAAAATTCCTCCCATTAATAATCTGATGGAGATATACATCTCACTAGGCAGCAGGCATTTGGAAAGAACATAGCCATTTTTTATTTTAGAATTTATTTTTTGTCCTTGTCTAATTTTTTTTAACAGGACTCTGGTACTGCTTACCTTACATATGTCTGACTAAATATTTCATTTGTAAACTCTCTAGAAAAACGTTTATCTTCCCATGCATTTTAGAAACAACCTATTTTATGCATTCACCTGTGTTTGAGTCATGAATCCTCTGAGTTTGCAGAAGGAAAGAAGGATGTGAGGTGGACATACTGTAAGTTGTCTGGATTTACCTTGACTCCCATCACATTTACAAGGCATTTGCTCTGCATATATCCCCCATCCCTGAAGGGTGGCTGCAAGCAATCCAACTATAAAAATTACTAATTTTTTAATATTATGGCTATGATCCTCTAGAAGTTTATTTTATGATAAAGTTTCTTAATTCAGTTTATTTAAATTTTAGTACTAGATTTGTTATTCTACCCCAGAAACCCATCTGCCTGTGCATATGCATATTAAAGAGGGGATAGATAAGAGTGCTTGCTATGAACTAGTCCCCATGGGTTGGAATAAAAGTGCTCTTACTTCACACACACTAGTTTGCTAATTACCATCACTTTGAAGAGGAGAATACTAAACCTGAGATTTAAGCCTTTCTCAGAATAATGTTGTCCAATGAAGTTGTTGGGGTGCTTTGTATTTCTTTTTAAAAAAAACCTTCTTGTTGTAGCAGCTCCCTTTTGGTGCTGTACGTCACATATACCCACAATAATTTGAACTAACTCAAAATGGATTTACTGTGCTTTTATACCACTGAGGACAGAGCTGGAATCATTTCATCATGGTATAAACTTACAAAAATCAATGAAAACACATGGAGTTCATCAGTTCAATGCAATTCCTCTTTGGAATACAGGATAATATTTGGGGTAATTTTCACCTGTTTGGAGAATCAATGACGCTGACCTCTCTCAAGGGTCTTTCTGTAGTATTTTGTTGTGAAGTGTAAAAAATATCAACATGTAATTTGAGTTAAAAGAAGTGAAACATCTCAGATCCATCTGCTCTACAGCCTTCTGATTTTTCTTCCTGGACTTAAATCTGTGGTAATAAGGTCCAATAATTTTTTATTAGTTTAGAACAAGTAAGATGCAATCTTACCTTACTCTGGTAAGTTTGCATCTGTTGCAATATAACATGTAAGCATTCATTTTGTGAAACAAAGATGGTGGTGATGGTCTTGATGTAAGCTTAATTTATTTGAATGTTAAAGTAGTTTGAAGTCATTCATCTATATTCAGGGGACTGAAATTGGAAGCAGCTCTAATGTTTGACATTCACTTCTCCTCTATGATAGACTTCTACTAAAAAAAATCAGTCTATTTCTGTCAGTCTAGGTAGTTTTAAAGATATGGAGTTTGAATTATTGTGCACCTTTTTGTAAGTTTTCTTCACAAGTCTACTCAATAATAAATTATACTTGTAAACACACTGTTGTTTTTAGAAGTATCTCTATGCAATTAATTCATCCTTTATTGGAGACCATTTTGCCTACAACAAAACTTCCTGTTTTACATGCTGATAAACAGATCTAGTAATTGGACTATTTGCCTTCGTCTCATTTCTGCTACTTCACGTTAGAATTTATTTAATGGAAAACAGAATTGTACAGGTGTTGGCATGAACAAGGTAAGAATCAAGTTTTTAGTTACAAGGGATGACTTCTTTGACATTTGTTTCTTAATATAGGGAGATGATTTTCATGTTTTCCAGATGGTCATGTCTCCCACAACCAGAGATATTAGCTAATGTTCAAAAATATTTTGGAGTTTTTATCTACAAATGTCCAAATCAGTTTAGTAGCTAGGCACCTGAAAATAAGAATTACCTGATAATAAGAGTTAGTGACAACATTGTGGATGAATGACAGAAATAGAATTGGACATTTATTAATTTAAGCTATTAAGATAAACATTTCCTTAATTGTAAGTCATTCTGAGTGTATTCTAGATCTCTAATATTCTAGATCTTGATAAAGATGACTTGGTTATACTAGACCATAAGTCAGATCTGTGGATGGTGAGACACCAGAGGGCTAAATATCTAGAAATTTTTGAATGTCATGTTATCAGAAAAGTCAGGACTGGAGACAACAGGAACTCAGAGATGCCATTGTTGATGACGTCTGACATAGATCTCAAAGAATGTAATTAATAAAATTTTCAGTTTATTTCAGAAATCACAAACCCCAGATTTTTTCCCTTCAAACATTTCACCCCTACTTGGAATCATGGAGAGACAGTAATTTTATTGTTAACAGAATTGTATATTTCACTTGAGAAAGTATACAGCCCAGCACTCTGGTAAAAAGCCACAAGGTAGATGAATGAAATCATAACTTTTATATTCTCTTATCTAATATTTATGCTTAACAGCTGAGAAAGTGATAAAACTTGCATGGGCATATGTAATTAGAAATTGGAACATTTTAGTCTGAACAGTTTCCTTTCTTTTTTCACTGAACTTCTTTGTTTCTCTCACACCTTTGAACAATCATGGAACCTCAGGTGATCTGTGGTGTGCTTTGACATAACGAGAAATTGGGACCACTGCTGTACAAAAAAAGCAAAACAGCTGTGGAGAAGGAGTGAAAGTACCAAGGGTGTTAGATGCAACACCTTTAAAGAACCCTTAAAACACAAGGCTTACCTTGCCCACGTATTGAGTATCTGGACCCGTGTATTCCTCCAGCAAGAAAAATTGATTCCACATCCAACCACGCTTGGTGCGGTGCAGTGTTTTTCCATCATTCTCTGACAATCCTGTTATCCTTTCACTGTGTGAGCGCTTGTTAGTCCTTTTTTGGGATGGCGTCATATGAACCACATAAAACACAGAGCTCCAAAGCAAAACTGTCAGAAAGGAGCGAGTCCTCATCATTTCCAGAGATGCTGTTAGCCTCCACTCCTCTAATAATTCACCAGAACAAATTTTTCAAATGTTATATTCCTTTTGTAAGAAAAACCTAGGGGACAGAGAAAAGTGTTTGTGTAAGTTGCAATAACTCTTTTCCCTAAGGAAACAGGAACACAGTCTAGTGATCCCAACAATAACCCATGGGAATGACAAATAACCATGAAAATTACTCTAAGAGTTTTAAGTCAAGTTCTTTAATGTCTTTTTTCATCTCATACTAGTTCACTCACACAGTACATAGACATTAATTTAAAACACAAGCTCAGTAAAATACTTTCTCTGAAAGCTTTAGCTACCAGCAGCATCCTGACACAAGAGCCCAAATAAGAAATCTTCCAACCTAATCTCTTCCAGCTCAGCCTGATGCTATCTTCTCTTAGTATCTGTCAGAACTGTCTGCAAATCTAAATTCTCTGTTAATTTGTGATTAATACATCCCATTCTTCCCCTTTGCTAGCCCCCAATTGTCCAGAGGATCTTCTATTTCTGCAGAAAGGAAGTCATAAAATGAAATTTGTTAAGTATTGTTGATGCCCCCCACCAGATTCTTTAAACAAGAACAAAAAGTACTTGTTAGAAAACTGTGGGTTCATAGGAATCCCGCTGGGGTTAAGATAGCTCTGTATTTGGAAAAGAATTCTCCATTTGGAATGTATTTCATTTTTCCCTTAATAGATCTGAATGAATGGGAATTTTCATTATATAGAACCTTACTGTAATTAGTATTTTTCTGAAAATTATTCTGATATTTTTTGTGAAGCTTGTAAGCAATATTTATTCAAACAAAATCAATCTCATACTGTTTATCTGGCAGTGCAACTGAAGTGCCTGATGTCCCAGTGTTTTCCATAAACTTTTTCACATTAATTCCAGTTTTGCTTTAGGATATCTTTAGCTGAGCTGTCATTGTATATTACAGAAATCATAGAAAAACAATTCAAAAGCAAAAGTACATTTTCTTTGAGGGTCCTGGTCCATTAACAGTGATAGCAGTGTGAAGCCACAACACTCAGATATTTTGAAATTTTAAAAAAAGCATACTAAACTATCCCCCTTTCTTCTGCAACCCAACATTACCAACGATTATTTTCACTCTGTTGTTTATTTGTTTGGGATTTTTATAGAAGATGGGAAGGTATCCTTTTCTGTACAAAAGTTCATTTTGGAAATAAAATGCTCTTTGTGAAAATTATTAGTCAGTTGAGAACAGAGACTATTTAATGGAAAACATTTATTGAATTGTACTCTAAAGGCCTTAATGATTAAATTACTGGAATTGTGCCCTTGTGTGAAATTGTCTTAAAATGATGATATTGTGCATGGACTCAGTGTCTTAACCAGCAATTCTGAAGGAGGATCAAAGTATAAGCATTTTAGTAACTTCAAAAAGAGTTTTAGCTGAGCAAGAAGTGAAGGCTTGGAATATTTATCACTTTCTAAGATCATGTTAGAAAATAAAAAGAAAGCTACTTAATAGGTGTCATATTTATGCAGAATATCATGTATATCATGCAAGAAAAGTTGTTTTCTTTTTCTTTTTATTTTAATTGAAGAATCAAAGCACTAAGTAAATTAATTTGCATAAAATCATGAAGGTACATAGATCTTAGCATACATTCATGAATGTGTTTTATTTGAATTCTGGTTTTCTCCCTTGTAATGCTCAGTATGTTACTGCTGCAGGCAGAGGGGCAAAGTGCAACTCTTCTGTGGTTAATTTAATACCAGTAAATTTTGACATTAACTGAGGAACATGTTTAGTACATGATGATCCTGTCTTGTGATTGAAATTTACTGGATACAGATCAAAAGAAAAAAAAACCCTGAAGTCAGGCAATCTTCCATCCATGTTTAAGTTTGATGAGTTGAATTCCTTGTATAATACTAGATTGAAGTAAGTTTTATCACTGAATAAATCTATTTATTATTGTAGAGCATAAGACATCATTGTATGTACTTCAAATCCTTTCTACTGCATCATCTGAGGCAGATCGAAGGGCCTCTTCATGCTTTGTAAATTAGATCCTGCTTACGGTACTGCAGAATGAAAGTAGGCAGCAACAGGAACCTTTGGAAATACTGTATTCAGAAATCAGACAATCAACTTTGTCCAGTGACTCTTCCTGAGTCTCTTATCTCTTCTGGAGATATTCTTGCTTGATGTGTCCTCAAATAGTGCTCTTTCATTTGCTCTTGCATTTGGACTGTAGCTGAAGAATCCTCTTCTGTACATTCTGAATGATTATATTCAAAAGTTCACATTAATCAAATTTTGGATTTGATTACTGTTGCCTTGATATGAACTATCTGTTGTAATGTAACTATTCTGCTAAAGATTATGGTTTTATATATTTAAGGTCATGACTGATTTATTTCTCTAATTGGTTGGACCCTACTGTCTTTTCTGCAGTAAGACATAACCAGCCATAAACCAAGCAAAAAGTCCTAAAAATAATGTGCATATTTGGTGAAATTTCAATACATAGTTGAGTCTATAAAACTATTAAAATTACTAAAAGTATTCTTCTAAAATCTCTAAGTCTTGAAAGACTGCTGTGAAAAAAAAGTTATTAAAAAATGCCAAAGAGTTAAAATTTTTGCTTCAAAATGTCCTAAATTCAAAACCTAGACAAACCTAACACTCAGATGATTTAGTCTACTTTGATTTTCCCTTTTTTTGTAACAGAGAAGGGTGGGTGACATCAATATGTTTTCATTTGGCCTTCTATAGATGTATGATTGTATGTTCAGTCTGGTGATAATTTAAATGTAAATAAAATTTCAAGTGCTTAATTTTATTATTTCAAAATTGCACATTTTTAATTTCCTGAAATTTCTCTCCTTCCTTTCTGTCCAAACACTATTTGCCCTATTCATTTAAATGCAGGAGAGGTTTATGCTACTCTTTTCTTTGTACTCAGAGAAATACTTCAAGGTTGTCATTGGCTTATGTACCTTGTCTCATGGTCAGCTGTTCAAGCAAGTCAAGAGTTGTGCTCTGTAGACTCAGAAGGTGGAGTTTAATGCTGAAACAAAGGATTCTGATATGGTCTGGAAAAGTAAGACCAACTTTTCCAATTCAGAGGAACTCCGTGCACCATGCACAGATGTTCTGGCCCTGCTAGAAAAAATTATTTCTTTGCTAACGCCAATTTTTCACAGAGGTCTTTTTCTCAAAGGAATCTAGTTTCCCATATTTTGTCCCAGCCAGGGCAGAAGTTAAACTGAGATTGCTTTAAACATGCAGTTTTCTGTGTAGCGCTGCCCTCTACTGATTTCCTTGATAATTAGTAGCACTTTACTGCATAGTCAAAAGGTAGCATCCTTAATGTCAAGAAGAATGAAGCAAGAACAAAAACAAAAAATTAAGCCACAGCCCATGTTTTCCTGCTTTTGATTTTTGAGATAACTGGAGATTTTAGGTATAAAGAAACACTTATTATTCTGGGTCAATGTGTCTACTGAACATTGATAAACATCTAATTTGATTTTTCCTCTAAGAGGACCAAAGAATAATTAATTTTTTTCCAAGCAGCCGTTCAATATTCTACATGCAATCTCTTCTCACTTTATTTCTGCTCCCACCATTTAATCAGTAAAATGTTAACTACTTGTTTCTGTCAAACAACAGAAAATGGTTTTCTTTCTAGTTATCTTAGAAACTTCTCTTGAGATGGGGCATTAATGTTTTAAACATGTTAATGCCAAATATTTTTGGGAACCTGCTTTTCTTTCTCATTTTGCAAAACAGTGGATCTGAGTGGAGGTAATAAGTATTTGGAGGTAATAAGTATTTTTTCATTTGTATGGTTTGAGGGATATGTGGTGGTAGCAGGGAACTATTGCAGTCTCTCCTTGCAGTAAGGGCTTTGGTATCAGAATCCCACAACAGCTCCAGGTAAATGAATAATCTCGGTATGAAAAACATTATTCTCCTGAGCACAGTAACAACTGGAAAAAATTTATCTCTTGAAGTCCTTTTGAATGCAAAATATTCTATTTAGATTCTTCAGGTGTAGTGTGAAATAAGCCTTGCTTGGATCAATAGCACGGATTTGTTACTGATGATGCCAATTTAAATGTTTCTATAGCAATTGCCATGGTAATGTTTTTAATTAGTGCAGCACAGTCACTCTTAAGCGTGACACGAAGAAAAGCTAACATTCAGCAACTTGATAATGTACCCCACATTAGTCTGTTTCATTTGTTAACAGTGAAGCAAAATTTGTGTTCTCAAAGAAAAAGATCTGGTGCTAAAATAGCTAAAAATAGCTGAGTTAACTGCAGCAGCAGTGCTTCATTTTGCACTCCTATCTCTAAATAAGAAAGATGTAATTAATGTTCAGGATGATCCAAACAATCTGTAAAACTAAGTATGTATTTTAACGGGATATAGGAAATATAAATCTTGTGTAGCTGCATGCATGGAAGCAGTCTCATTGGCTTTGTCAGCCTTTTTTTGGAAAACAACATATCTGAATGCAACTTTAATCTACGTAGACCGAGCACTAAGAATGGTGAAGCTGCAGCAACAACAGGCTGTGCTATAAACAGCACACTGGCACCGACAATACCAAGATTTAGGAAGAGACTGGATCTGTGCCATTGTAGGTTCACTTTTATCACTTCCCCAACCAGTTACAGATATCCCAGGATGCATACACATGCTTCCCTCTGGCTGCAGCACTCAAATTCTCTGAATGCAGTCATAGTGCAGACATGAATATAGTCTCTGGATGTATGATTTTCTAAAAAAAGCATTATGTTTTAGCATTCTTCTGCCCAAAAGCTTTTTTTCTTCCCTCTTTCTATTCATGGATAAAGATGAGGTTTGGGCTAAGGATGAAAAGATTAAAAGTAAACAACCAATGTGCAAATGGACTAAACTTGAGGTAACCAAGAAATTATTTCTAGGAGAGCTGAAGCAGGGTTGGAGGGATCCCCAAAGCTTAAGGGACAGGTTTTTAAGTGATGAACACCCATCTTTGAGTATAAGTACTCATATCCTTTTCAGGCAAGAAGCATGGGCCACGCTAAAGAAACATTTTCCCACTCACCATCTCCCACTGCAAACCTTCCAGAATAGACTTTCAGAACTGTTTTTTACCTATTAAGTTGCTTATCTGTTCACCACTGGATACGGTGAAGCTGATTTGAAAATTTTGCCAGGAAACAGCTGAAGGCAATTCTTTATTTCTGGGACACCAGTGCAGGTTCCCTTAGCTACATGAGTCATACTAATAAAAATAATAGGGAATTTGAACTAACAGCAATTTGTATTGGAATGTCTGTTGAGTTAATGTCTTCAGGCAAACAAATCTATGGTTTGTAGGTGCATTAGGAAAAAACATTTCTCTTGCTGTGACAAGAGAGAGTTAGCATTTATTTTAGAGTTTTTCCAGACTCTTGGGTATCCATATTAGAGATACAGGTCAAATTCACCTCATCATGGCCTGAGTCACTCTCTCAATAGCACTCACAGTGAGCAACTCAAATCCCCTGGGTGGGTGGATCTGGCAAGAGAATGTGTTGATTCATATTTGGACAAACCCCACTGGCAGAATTGTGCAGAGGCAAAGCTGTGGTTTAAAGCAACTCTCCCTGGGCAATGCAAATACCATCTGCCCTTCTCTGGAACAAGTATCTTCTGAGTAGCAGATGAAACTTTTTCTAGACAGTTTGTTGCCCAACCATCCTTCCCTCAGCTGAGAACAAAGCCTGCAGTATTCCCAGCCCATTACGTAAAAGGGCCTCTCAATTCTTAGCAATAGTATTAAATGAAGCTAAAAGAGACTGTTAAAATATCTGCTTCCAGGCAGGCCACTGGATTATGCATGTGAAATGTGCATTTTCTCATTGGAAAAAACCAAGATTTTTTTCTCCAATAATGAACATTTTTACAGGATCTCCTTTTCATCAACGTGAGGGGAACAAGGAAATATAGCACTTGTAAACCCTTAAAGCAAGGACTTTTGAAGATATTCTTTTGATCTTTAGTATTGATTTTTCTCCACAGGGAACACATTTCACTCTTATCATATAATGAAGCTGCATTATAAGTTTTTATGCCACACCTTATTTACAAATGCAACACATTCATCACATTCATGGCTTTAAAGAACAGCCTTTAGAAACAAGAGGAAAAGTAAGTGCTATCATCAAAGCAATTTTTTTTCTCTTTTCCTCCCCTTTAAGATTGTTTCACATTTTGTCGCTCATAACCTGGTCATCTGTACTTTGACATCGATACCCTGCAGGTGTCTAAATTAAGATATTTATTTTTGCTGTGTTTTTGAGGGTTGGGATTTTCAGGATTTGGGGTTTTCTTGTTTTCTTGCTTTTTTTTTTTCTTTTTCATAAGCAGCATAGCTTTCTATCTGCCAGATACAAACCCAAACCATATCTGGAGGTATAGACCTCTATTTTCCAGTAATATTGATTCTCATTATTCTCTCTGCATGAAACAGATGAGATTCATCTATGGCAGCACTGTTAATGACAGGATTTACCAGTTCTCCTGATAACTGGGACTACACACTTTCTCTAAATTTCCTTTTCTTGCTGCTTCATTATGTATCAGTCTGCTCTGGTCACACATCAAGCTCCTAACAAAGCGTACTGAGATTCCACATCTGGTGCCTCCTATCTCTACATATCTCCTGAGCATGGCATGTACCACAATGAGAGCCTGCTAAATTTCCTGAGTCTACAGCTTGTATAATGGCACAAGAGGTTTATACAAGCCAGAATTTCTCAGAATAAAGATATCTTCAAGCTAGTATCTCAAGGTCTTTTTAAAAACTTCAATCTCTGACATTCTTTTTTTTTGTTTGTTCATGTACATCTGAGTCATAAGAAATCTTGTTCCTATAGAGAAGGACTTAATTGCTGCCTGCAAGGGATTATGCATTCACTTCTCTGGATGGCAAAAACTGAGTTGCTGACCAATTAAAGGTGGTTAGAAAATTCAGAATGTAATTGTAGCCCATTGTTGCTGCTTCCTTCCTCAGGGAATTGAGCAGCTGCTGAATGCTGTCATTTATTAGAGATCAGCCTCCTTTATGTCCTTCTGCTGTCTCCATTGGGATGACAAAATCTAAAGTCTTATTCTCAGAGCTCAGCAGGACT
Organism: Geospiza fortis; assembly: GCF_000277835.1. Lineage (NCBI taxonomy): Eukaryota > Metazoa > Chordata > Aves > Passeriformes > Thraupidae > Geospiza > Geospiza fortis. The sequence continues at coordinate 3,325,940 of NW_005054359.1, read as the reverse complement.
CTTGCAAGCATAGGAATTCATACACAGAAATAATGCATAACCTTAACATAATTTTTTGCTATTAATTTATCTCAGGTAGTCTGAAAGGAGTTTGATGGCAGCTGAGGTTTATCCTATATTTCCATAACAAACACTTTAAAATACCTACAAATGGTAATTCTTTCACTTGCAAGAATAAAATACATAATAATATAAATTTTAGAAATATAAATTTTGATAACTTTCCTTTTTCTTATTTCTAGGTCTGAATCTCTTCTTAAAGATTAAAAGTATTCCCCTAAAAAAACCCAAAAACATCTTTCACTCAGATGTAATTTTAATGAAAAACAAATGTGAAACATGAATAAATTCAAAATAAGTGTAATCAAGTAGTGCCTATTTTTTTAGCAACCTGACAGTGCAAATAAGGATATATTCAACAAGCAGACACTCATGATAACACCTAAGTGTGGAGAAGCATATAACAGTTTTACTTCTGTGTTTTCTTAGTCTCCAAATATAAGGTAGTAGTCCCCCGTAGATTCTCTTTGCCATGACTTTCTCAAAGTTTTCTTTGAAAGCAAATATGTGTCTCAGAGAAACAATATTCTTCAAGGAGACTCATATTTACCAGTCCTGTGAAAAGAACAAACCTTTTTTGTTTGTTTTTGAACATTGTAAATGACAACTTCATTAGACAACGAGTACAGTCATTCGAAGTCATGGAAAACAGTTATTCCCTCTCCACTCTTTTTGCTACTGATGAATGTATGGACTTAAATCAATTTCTCCCTCAGCTGTCATTTTTCCAAGATGGAAAGCTCTGGGACTTCCTGCTTAATAATTTCTTGCATGGAAGCTGTGCCAGATTTTCGATTGCACCTGTAGCCTTCCTCTGAATCTCTTCTGGTTGTTGGTTTTGTTTTTTTTTTAATATCTCTTGAGATCAGCAATCATAATTTGCTGCTTCATGCATTTATAAACAGCAGCTTAATCACCTTCTCTACTTAATTTCATCATGATATATGGCATAGCTTGCTTTTTTATTGACCACACAACCCTGGGCTAAAGTTTTCCTGTATTATTTCCTGTCGCATTATGGCGTTATTCCCCAATGGCAATAGTAAGAATTTATTATTTTAAATGTATAATCTAATTATTTTAAATGTATAGTCTGGGGTTTACCTTGTGTGTGATTTCAAGTAGTTTCATAAGAATTTGTGTCATCATGTATCATTTGGGTGTCCACTCACTGTATTGTATAGACTTCAAATGTAGGTATGTCAAACTCCTGTAGCTATTAGACCATTGTAAGGTAGAGTTTTGTTGACATAGCAAGGCTCAAATCAATGGTTTAGCTTCCTTCTTCTCTCTCTACCTCAGCGCAAAGTCTACCACATCCATAATGTCTATCAAATTTCATGATGGGAGTTTTCTGGGAGAGTGACTGTTGGTACGAGATAAAATAATGTTAGAGTCTATAATTACATTGAAAAGTTATGAACAAAGTACATTACAAAGTTTCAGAGTTGAAGTATGTTAGTATAACCACAGTCATAAGATTCCTTCGCACACCCACTTGGCTTTATTATGCTCTGTTGTGGTGGTTTATCCCCAGGTGGAAGCTAAGCCTCACACAGCCACTCACTCACAATTAGAACAGGGGAGAGATCCAGAAGTACAAAAGTGAGAAAACTCACGGGTTGAGATTAACCCAGTTTACTAGGTAGAACAAAAGCTACGTACAAGAAAAAAGAAAAACAAGGAATTTATTCACTGCTTCCCATGGGCAGGCAGGTGGTCAGTCATTTCCAGGAGACCCATCTCCATCTCACCACATTTAATGGTTGCTTGAGAAGACAAACTATGCCGAATGTCCTTCTTTTTCTTTTTCTCCGCCCAGGTTTGTATCTTGAGCATGATGCCATATGATCTGGAATAATCCTTGGGTCAGTTGAGGTCAGCTGTTCCGGCTGTGACCCCTCCCAGCTTGTTGTGCACCTCCAGCCTGCTCACTGCTGGGGTGCTGTGAGGAGCAGAAATGGCCTTAGCCCTGTGTAAGGCCTGCTCAGTAATAATGAAAATGTTTCTGCATTACCAATGCTGTTTCCACCACAAATCCAAATCATAGCTCCATACTAGCCATTGTGAAGAAAATTAATTTAATCCCAGCACATGCTGAATGTCACTTGCAATGTTTTTCACCTTGATATTCAAACCTGCTTTCAGTTTATTTATGGGTATGTGCAGTACTGGCTCTAGTACAGGTCCCTGTGGAACGCTGAAACAGATACTTCAATGTCAAAACTCATTATTTACTTCTCCCTGCAAGTTTCTGTCATTTAATCAATTAAATGAATTATCTTTTTTTAAAATTATTATTTATTAATTAAATTAAAATAACTTTAATTAAAATAATTGTTATATAATCCTTTACTGATATATGCAGGGACCTTCACTTCTACCTCATGGGTGCTTAAGATCATCTGATGAGTCACCCTGTCAAAAGCATTCTGGAAGCAGAACTCCATCATATCAAAGAGATCAAAGATACCCATATGCTTAATGAAGCCTCAGAGAACTTGAATAGGTCTGTGAGGCAGGACTTTGCTATTGAAGAGCTACACTGACTTTTCCCCAGTACCCCATGTGTCTAACTATTATGTTCTTTATAAGTGTTGTTAACAGTTTCACTCATTTGGGGCCCAGATGTAGTTTCAGTTCTACCAGGAACACGTTGCAGGAACAGTTTTTTAAAACTTAGTATTGCTTTTGGTACCTTGAAACACTCAAGTAACAAAGAAATTCAAGTGAAAAGTTAGAGAAAATAATGAATATTTTAGCAGTTTCAACACTGACATTTTTAGGATTCGTGCTAGTATATGTGAAGTGGCTGCCAACTTGAAATCCCACTGTACTGAAATGAAATCTTCTGCTGAGCCCCTGGTCAAATAAATAAATAAACAAATAAACAACTCAATGTAGCATTTATTCCTTTAGGATTTATGCTCCTTGTCTTTTTTCCCTGAAAACTGTGACAAATGAACCACAGAACATTGGGTATTCACAAGCACAGTGCTGATGGTAAAATGTTTCATGGAGTTTCTCAAAGAAGCTTTTAATCATATCAGTTTGTTAAATTGTTTATACATTCTCCGATGAAATGACAGAAAGCGTATCGCACTGATACATAGCTCTGGACATTAGGTATATATGCTTTTTTAGTGGAGCCTGTTCTGCAATTTGTTCCCTAAGAGTTTATATTTATATTCTCTCCCAAGGGTAATAGCTTGGATGTGGCCCTCTGGTGTTTGAAAATCCTGCAGAGAAGGCCACCAAGAACAATGAGCACAATGAGTAGCTCAGAATTCAGTTTTAATGTTCAATTTTGTAATGAAAATTTGATTATATTTTTCCCCATGAGGTTTTGAGATCTCCTGTAGTATTTCCTGAATTTGCCCTCCTCAAATTTGTATGATTAGTGAAGTCTTCATATGTTTATAAACATATTTATTTGCTGCTCCCATGGCAGGAAATTTCAAAATACTTCAGACCCACCTGGAACTGAATCTAAAGGTAGAAAAACATGTCACCTGCATATGTCTTTAACAATTAATTGTGCTCTCATGATTATGTAGTTGTTATTGCTTATACCAACTATTTTGCAATCTGTTTTGCTATTGTACTTTGTTTCTAGCTACCAGAGAAGGAAATAACTAGCTTATTTCTCTTAAAATACAAGTCAGCTTTAAAATGGCATGTGACGTATTTTCCTTAGTAATGCCTGAACCAGAACTGAAAGTTTAATAATCTATATCTCAGCATGAATTTCCAGAACATTCAGGCTTTCATGTGATTTATTTGGATTAATTCAAAACATACAGAGGGCTATTCAGACAGCATTTCAGAATTGCCTCCTATCCTTGTCCTTTTGGTTAAAAGTCAGTAAAAAGCAAAATTATAACAGCATGAAACCACGTATATGTTTCCAGTTTCAGAGTGAGAAAAGTAGAAATATGATTAAAAGAGTTGATATAGCAAAGCATTTGCTTTATGGCTTCTGGTCTAGTACTTTTGGCCTAGCTTTGCCTGAAATGGCAAAGTACATTTGGCTTTAAAACTTTTTTGCATAAGCGCAAATGCCGGTGATTGTCTCGTTTCCTTCTTGCATTCCTAAAAAGTCAAGGGAAAAGGATATATGAGGAGACATATCTTTGTCTGGGCTAAGACAAGTCATAAATATGTGACTTCATAGAAAACAAATTAACTCAAGCATATAGCAGGAAAAAAAAGGTGCATAGTTAATCTATTCATAGCAATGTGTCAGGATCTAGTCTTTAATCTTTTAATCTCTTCTTGGTTTAAATAGGAATAGATATTGCAAATGAAACAAACTTATGCCTTGTACAAGTGAATTTCTTCCCTTTTTTTATCTTTTGGATTTTGCAATCTTTATTACAGCCAAGTGTTGCTGTCTTGTTTTAGTGGTATGGCTGGGAGTAGGCAGCATCACTTAGTGAAACGGCCTAATTTCTATTTTCAATAAGGCTTGCTAAATTGCCTTGTTTTTCCTAACTCTGAAACATTGACATTATATGCACTATCCACAGGCAGTTCTTCATAGGAAAGATATACCTTCATCTAAATCTCATTACTGCAGTGTTGATTATAAAATAAACATTTTATAGCAACTGTTACTAATAAATAGAATGAATAATAATGACCCAGCATATCAAATGCAATTGTCCTACTGCAGTTCTGGTGTTGAGAAGAGAAAACACATTGCAATGGTGTAACCAAAATGAGCATCATGACAATAATTTTAAGTTAGTTGATATAAATCCAGCTAATTTTATAATTGTACAGCTTAACATCTTAATGAATGTAAAGGAATGGATATTTTAGTAATAGAAAGTGCTAAACAAAACCTGTAAATCCATTCATTTATATGTTCCTGCCTAACATCAATATTTTTAATAAAGGCAATAAGGAAGCCATAGGAAGGGTGTTTGAGTGAAATAAACCCTGCCTTCTAGCTGACGATGCTGAAGTAATTGAATAGTGCTACTGAATTGTGCAAAGGCATTTTTTTAAAAGAAAATATTTCCAGTTGTCTCACAGCAGCAGGGATAATGAAGAAAATTAAACCTGGAGTTACAGAATTATGACTAGATATTAATGTAGAAGAACGGTGGTATGCTTCCAATACTTGGGAAAACAAAATCCAAATTCAGAATTAAATATAACAGTATCTATAAATCCAACAATGATTGCTAATCTTACATTATAAAAAGATCCTAAACCATAGAAGTTTAACCTTTGTCAGGAGTCATTATTTTGTATTGACTGATGCATTTCAACAGTTTTACTCTTTCCTCACTCTTAACACTTAATAAAAACAATATTCTTTTACAAATTTGTTTTTAAATTCTAAAAATGTTAAATTTCTTTTTCTTCTTCAATGGTATGTTCAAAAATTTCCCAAAATGAATGCATATAAATGTGTGGATTTTTAAATAGGTTGCATTTAAAATGGAAATTCCAAAAAAAGAATCCCAAGTGACCATTCATTTCACTTTTTACTCACTGTTAAAAATGAAGTAATAATAGTATAATAGTAAAATTTGTTCCTTTCTGGTCACTTTTTCAGAAGGTAAGTTCTATTAAGTGCTTTCATCAATCATCTCTTTATTTTTCTCTATTTTGTATTAACAACACTGCTAAAATAAGGAGCAATCCATCAGAGTTTCATGTTCCAGTTTTTATAGGTACTTGATAGACTAATGTTTAACATATTTCAAAAATATTCTAACTACACAGCTATCTTGGAAATGCATGTCTACTTTATAAAATTGACACCTATAATATATTTGCATTTTGCAAGAAACTTATATAAGCATATTTTTATTGATATCATTAATAATTTCTAAGCAAAATCTTGGAGAAAAATAGTGCCCTGTGGAGATTTTTTTGATGTTAAGGACACAATGAGTTTTTTTATAATTGCATACTAGATATCTGTTATCCAAAAGAGGGAGCCATAACATTATACTATACCTTTGCACTTTTTGAGACAGTGAAGCTGCATAAATTCCTATTATTCCTCTTTCTTGAAGATGATGCTTGCTTTGAGGTGTCTTTTATTTGTTTGTTTTCTGTTAAAAAGTGTAACCCAGAACTAGATAATACATGCTAATAATCTGACTGCATCAGAGTGAAATGCTTACACTAAAGATAAATATGCTTTAGCAAACATCCTGTCGTGGAAAAAAAAGGAGTTAGAATTAAGTTTTCTTGCTCTTGATTTCACCCACATGCATTTCTACCAATTTTGAGAAAAAAGTGTAGTGTTTTTTTACTTATTTCACATCTTTTGAAATGGAATATATATATAAATATCAAATTAAAGTGCCAAGGGTGTTTTCTAAACATACTTTGATTACGTGTCTCTGTAAAAAGTGAGATTGACTTAAAATATCACTCTTAATAACTGATGAGACTTCAAGTTATTAAACATTTGATTAGAGGAACACAGCACTTATAAAGGCATTGCCCATATTTTGGAAAACATAGGCTAGATTGCTTTCATATCTGAAAGGTCAGTGGACAAGAATGTATCTGAAAGAGTAGAATGGAAAAGCACAGAGCGATATGTGGTGTACTTTCACAATTTTTTTACAGTATTCTTTCCATGAGTTTCATATGCTACGCTGGGATTCCAACACAGCCTTGTAACCCTTTGTGAGGAAGGATTTATGGTATTCTCAGCATCACAGGAGTATTGATAGTTGTTTATCTCTTTCTAATATTTTTTGAACTAAAGTATGATTTTGGTTTTCCTGTTGATTTACAAAGGGCAAGCTCTCTTTATGGTTTGTCTGTGACTATATCTCAGTATTTTGTAGCAATGTATTGGCTGGAAGTAAATGTTGATTTTACAGACCTATTTGGTGAATGAAAAAGATATGACAAGTTAGAATTCCAGAGATGGGAGTCCAAATACATATTCTGTGGATAAAAGCACAGATGCAAAAACATGCTACCCCTTGTATGGAATGTCATTTCTTCTAGTATTTTTCTTATGTCTAAATTAAACTCCATAGAATAATATGTTATGTAATTTAAACCACTATGTCCTTTAGTTTCTTCTTTATTTGGTTGTTGGTTTTTTTTGTCTTTAGTGAGATGAATGCTGAGTAAATAAGAAAAGAGGAAGGCAAGTACCAGAAAGGGAAAGAGAAAGCAAGCAGATGAGGAAAGCACCGAGAAGATGAGGAAAAAGGAGAAGAGAGAGGATACAAACACTTGAGAACAGCAAAGGTGCAGGAAAGGAGAATAAGTGTTCTTCAGAGAAGAGTATAAAGTTAAACATTCCATTCATAGCATCTATTTGTTAGATGAAGCATGGCTGGCTGTTAGAAACACTTTCCAGTTACCCACCTCAGGAAATGTGGATCTGACATTTTCAGAGCTGCAAAATATCAAGTCCATGAATTAAGCTAGTTCTATATATGCTCAGAAATTTTGACAAAAGTCTCTGTTAGACTGGATCTATTGTTTAATTTGTTTCAAGATTTTTCTTACTGGGAATATTTGTAATATCAGTACTTTCTCCACATATTTTAAGAGCCTCTGCTACTTTCTGTGAAACTATAAAGATAACATTTGTCGTGAATAAGCATCAGTCACACAAATTGGTATTTACCACAGTGGTATCTGATGCCACATAACAATTTCTACTGCAATAAAATATATAGATAAGTTTTAGGAAAACTTCTATGTTATTGAGGTTATGATAAGCTTTGAAAGTGACTTCACTGCAAAGAAGACAAGTGGGACTGCAGATTTTCTCGAGAAAAGCAAATGGATAAAGCATAATGGAATAAACATTCCACCTTAAAATGGGTGAAAAAAGCAGAAAAAAAGCATCTAGGCAGTTTCTTCTCCACTCTGAAATTCATCAGACAGTGTTTGCTTATCTCCTATCTTCTTGTGACAAGCAGTCAATCCAGCCTATGATGCACCTTGACGTAACAGCTTGTGACTTGACCTACAGGTGATTTGCTCCAGCAACATGTCTGAACTCAAAACTTACAAAAATGAGAAGTTATTAATCTTCATCAAGTTATTAATTGTTAAGAATTTAACAAAATTAAGAATTCACCATAATTTACCCTCATCACCAGTATTTTTTTCAAATTTCCCGTGAAAGGAGAATTCTATAGTTGGTATATTTTAAAATTTAAGTCAAACTTTTCAGTTTCACTATTGATATTTAATGAGCTTTTATTATATTGCGTTATAATATGTAAACAACTTTTGACTTTGTCATTTCCATAATGACATGAAATGTTTTAGTAATTCATATGAAACAATAAAATCAGTTATATCTAATACAAAAATTAAATACATCATCTTAATTTCCATATTGGACCTGTCTTCCACTTGTGTCATAATGATAGTGAGTAATCTTGCACAGCAGATAATTTCATACCATAAAGAAAGTCATTAAGTAGTCATAAAAGAAATTACAGACTTGAGGTTAAACTTATTTCTTGTCTTGGGCCTTCCCTTTTTGCCTTGAATACATAAGAAAACACTTTTGTTAACACCACCTTGAATGCGCTAAAATTATAAAAGAAAATATGTAGAAAATTATATTATGTGTGAAACTTTCCTTATTTGGATGCGATCATAGGGAATGTAATTAAAATAAAAGTGCTTACTCTAGCCATATTTTCACTTTTTGTTTTCCCTCTTAGCATTTGAAAATATGTACATATTTGCTTTGTTTTCAATGAAGTTCATTTATGTATCATCTGACCTACCTTAAATACTCCATAACCAAGTCAATAACATTCATACTTTCAATTTATTGTCTTGTTTTAATGATAAAATTCCTCTGTCATGCAGTGAACTAAGATTACTTAATCATTTTCTGATTCTAATGCAGGTTTTATCTACACCTACACTAAAAAGTGGCTTTAATAGGAATTTAGGTAGTGACTTCATAATTGGAATTCCCAATTTCTAGGGATTTTTCTATGATGTATAAAATTATAATTTTACGTTTTCTTTCTGAAAGCCAATATATTCTGCATTTTTCTAACATATTTATTTCAGTAAATCTCTATTTTGGTATGCATTTAAAGGTTCAACATGGTACTGTGCTCTTTATTTCCATTATCTTTTCCTTCATCACTTACACAGGACATTATTTCAATAACCAATTAATCTTTGTAGGGGTGTTTTGGTTTTTTTTCTCTTACCTATATGCACTGCAATTGCTCTGCCCACATGTGCATAATACTGCTCATATTTTTCTCTCTTTTAGTGTTTGCATGATATTTTAGAACTTTCTTCTTAGCTGTCTAAGTCAGTAAAAATATTCTGCTATCTCCAATAGCTTGCAGTTAGGTTTCTGTTGCATTTCTATGGTTTTTCCACTTTGCCTCTGTCTCTACCTTTTAATGAAATTTTCTTCAAAATATATAAATTCTAATACTTTCTAAAAACATGGCTTCTTCAACACATTCCTAATGCATGCATTTGGTTGTGAATTTTTAAACTAAAGATTTTTAGCCCTGTGTCTAATTTGTGTTTGTCTATTGTTTTTGTTACGCAGTACTCATGTATAGCAATTTTTTAAAATCTATTATTATATTTTAACAAAAGAATGTACTACTTTTATAAATACTATGTTATATTTACATATATTTATAATTTAAATATATTATATTTGTTTATAAACACTATATTATATTTATCTCATTTAAAGTTATATTAAAAGTGTATTTCAATCTCATTTTGGTAGTTGAACAAGATATACTTTCCCTTTCTCTGCCAGCCTACGCAGAAAGAAGCCTCTTTATATTATCTCTATTTTCATCTAACTTTATCCTCTGCTGTATCAGAAATCACTATCTGTTGGCATTTTGCAATAGTTTTGTCTGACATTTACCTTGAAAGCAACGTGGATTTTTCCACTTGTTTGCTTGAATATCGATGACTTCTGTGCAGAAGAGAACACATTAAAAAAAATCCAAATAGTTTTGTTCACATAATATATTCTAATTGGCTTTGTCATTTAATGTTATCTATCTACTCACATTTCATACACATAGACATGATACAAATAATGTAGATTCTGTGCACATACCAATCCCTATGCAGGGGGAAGGATGGGAAGAGACCAGATAGGAAAATTTGTAATAGTTTAATTTTAATAGTTTAATATGATTGAGCAACCATGGTGACCATTTCCCACTTATTTCCCAGCTCATGGAGCCTGGTGGGGGTCAGGAACTTCAGCTGTTCTGAATAAGCTGGTGCTCAGACACGCAGTACATTCTGCCCTTTCTGTCCCTTTGCAGCCCTCAAGTCCTCTGCTTGGCCTTTTAATGACTGTGACAATATTTCCTCCCTTTATCAAGATTGGATCTAAATGTTACTGATGTCCATGGGAATATTCAGCAAGAACATGATTAGCTTTCCTTCAGAACTATGTGCACTTCTGTTGTTTACCTGAAGCTTATACTTGATTGCTGTCACTTTAAAATACTTTGTTGTAATTACTGACTGGTAATTGGCAATTTCTGAGGGTCACCACTGGAATGCTAATTTCTCTGGTCTCTAATAAAACAGCTATGTTCTTTCAGATCCATGAGATAGAACTATATTGTTATAAAGACAATGGATGTGACGTCCTCATATTATTTGTATAATTTTTTCATGTTCTAGTATTTCTTGCTTCAAGATTTAAATTCAGTATTTTAGTCTGAGCTCAATCAAAAAATGTGTTGTTCAAGCCAGCATATATTTCTTCTGAACAATAAGCTATGACTGTTTACACTCTCCCATTGTACGAGTAAATTAACAGGACTTCAAAAGTAAAATCATTTGGTTATTCTTATCAAAGATGGGGTTAAAGGCAAAATGTAAATTTAAACAATGCAAGATTATATCCATGCAAGGTTTGGAACTTGTTAAAGGCTTCATATTACAATTAGAAGGGTTCAAACATCTTGTTTTTAAAACTATGCCTTCCTCATTATTGTCTTGTCCTTCGGATTTCTTAGTGATAACAAAATCACAACAAATGTATGAATAAAAAATTCTCCACTCCCTGTTCTTTTATAATCTCTTCCTTTTTTCTGGCAGTCTATGGTCTAACAAATAAAAGGTTACTTAGGCCACATATCTTTTTTTATAAACCTCCAATCTGTTGAAAATGCAGTAGACACATATGGTTCTAGATTACAGATACTATAAATATTTTCTATCAGGAAAGTGCAATTCTGTATGACAAATTTCAAGCTGTTTGTATATATTTTTTGTGTAGTTCTCTTAGAAACAGGCTCCTGAGAAGTTTGCAGACTCACAGGGTAAGAACCACTTAAACCAGTGTATCCCTGGACATCTAGGTAGTGCTGTGTTGTTCTACTAGAGCTGGGTTCAATGTCTGATATACAAATAATAATTGACTTTCATTTAGGTAATAGGCAGTATTTTCCATGTCAGGGGAATGAAGAAATATTAACAATATTTCTAGTAGTTATTAGTTACAATTTTTGCCAAGTAGTCACTATTGTTGGGAATAAATGTGATAGAGGAGTATGTAACTCTCCTTGTTGATGACTGCTCTAATAGCACAGCAAGCTATGGAAATCCAGTGATATGGATGCATGTACTAAGGCCAGGAGGGATCCCACGCTTAGTCCAATCCCCTTCCTTTTCTGGAGTCTTCCTAG
>NW_005054359.1:3313844-3314161 GCF_000277835.1 Geospiza fortis | reverse complement strand
CAATAAAGTGTTAAGACAAACATGATGGTGGCATTAATTCTTTTGGACAACAGGTCAGGAAGACTTGGAATAGGGGGAAGCATCTTTTCTTGTACCTGAAAAACCAGTTTTGTCTCCAGAACATAGGGAAAGGCATTTTTGCTGACAGGTAATCCTTTATTGAAGGGTTCCACACTCTTTTTCCTCACTTTCATTGGGTTGAGGATCACTCAGATACCTCTGAACCCTTTACTCTCCTCTCCTCAAATCCCTCTGACCCCAAAACCCTGAATAGTCCCCCAGCTCAAACCACAGCAAAACACAGAGAGACCAGTTGC
>NW_005054359.1:3237991-3313795 GCF_000277835.1 Geospiza fortis | reverse complement strand
CAGAATGAAAAGAAATAAATGTTTGAAGTGTTGTGATACTGCTGCCATTCTGGCAGGTAATCATTTTTGTAACTGTTTCACACATACTAAGTTTCTACTGAGATCTCATGGTACTCCCGCTCGCTACCAGATGAATTCAATGGAGTTATAATGTACATGACTCTCACAAGTAAGATCTTCAAGTTCTTAATTGCACTTATTTATGCCCGTAGGTACATACATATATATACACACACATATATAACCTATGGGAAGCAAGTGTATGTTTCTGCTTTTAAATATTGAGGTTTTTTATCATGATTGTGTTGAAATATATTTTGCACGTAATTTCAGAGGACTGTTGGCAGTAAAACAAATGAACATTGACAAATACTTTTTAAATTCTGAGTGAAATAACCAAGAAGTTTTAACATCCATTCCTAGCATTAAAGAATATGGCTGGTGAAGAATTAAGATTTATTAAGATAAATCAATTTCCAGTCTCAACTGTCTAACATACCATATGGTATAATTTCATTTTTTGAGGAAAAAGGTAGCAAAACATTATATTTCAGGGCAAATAACTTTTTTTAATTTTATTTTATTTTATTTTATTTTATTTTATTTTATTTTATTTTATTTTATTTTATTTTATTTTATTTTATTTTATTTTATTTTATTTTATTTTATTTTATTTTATTTTATTTTATTTTATTTTATTTTATTTTATTTTATTTTATTTTATTTTATTTTATTTTATTTTATTTTTGTCTGAGTGGTATTGGTGCTGCTGTTGTCAACCACACCTGGAAAAACAATTGCTCGTATATGGAGGTGATGACTTTGTCCTATGACTACCTTATCTTTAAATCTTAACATCTTCCACTGTCTTTTTTATAAGTAGAAAAAGAAATCTTGGATGCTCTGTGGCAATGCTCATGCTTCCTTCAGCATGCCTTAGAATTAACCACTACAGACTACCTGTAAAAAGCAAAGAACATGTCTATGTTTTCCTTGTCCTTCCTGCTCTTCAGACACTTGATAGTGGTCACTGGGATGGCAATTTCTGTTTGAAAGGTGCATACTCACATTATTTGACCTTTCAAATATCAGGATAAAACTAAACTTCAGGACCAATTAAGTGAAGTAGGAATAAGAAGACAACTTTTATTTGCATTGTGAAGGGACATTAAAGTTAACAGAGGTATTGTTTACCTTGGGGCTGATCATTTAGATGATCATACAGTAAAGATGAAGAATTAAAAAAATTCCATTGTAGCAAAAATATTTCAAGTTTCCTGACCCTTTGGTCAATGAGGTGAGAAACAGGAAAGGAAGCTTAAAACTCTATGTCAAAATAATTGCTTAAATTTTTTGAAGGTGCAAATTTTTTCAATAGTTTTACTGAGATACAAAGTGCAGTGATATTAAAGTAATTCACTGAAAGTCATGCCATGTAATTCTAATAATGTGATTTAGTCAAAAGTTCCTCTTTCAAGGAATTTTGTCTCAAAACAAATCTGTTGAATGAAGGGGAATTATTTTCTAGAAATCTTGAAAGAACTGGAGGACCCTGGGAACTGCCAGCCCAGCAGTTTCATCTCTGCACCTGGTATGATTAGGAAACACATAATCCTGCAAGATGTATTAAAGCATGTGGAAGACAAGGAGGTGATTAGGGACAGCAAACATGACTTTACCAAGGGCAAATTGACTTGTCTCATGGCCTGACTGATCTCATGTCTTTCAGTGATGGACTGACTGCATCAGTGGGTGAGGTACCTTCTGATATCTTGTATCTGGACTTCTGTAAGGCCCTTGATATGATCCCCCACAACAGTCATGCTGCTCAATTGGAGGCATACAGGTTTGATGGTTAGACTGCTACATGGAGAAAGAATTGGATGGTTGGCCTCATTCAAAGATTTACAGTCAATGGCTGTGTGCAAGTGGAAACCAGTAGAGAGCGATATCCCTCAAGTGTCTCTATTGGGGCCAATATTATTTATTGTCTTTTTTAACTACACAGATGATGAGAAAGACTGCACACTTAACAAGTTTGCAAATGACACCAAGCTGTGTGGTGCAGTTGTCCCAAGTGACACCATCCAGAGGGACCTTGACAGACTTAAAGAATGTGCCTATGCAAATCTCATGAAGTTCAAAAGGGCCAAGTCCAAGGCGCTGCACCTGGACTGGGGCAATCCTCACCATCACTACAGACTGTGGGATTAAGAGACTGAGAGCAGCTCTGCTGATAAGGACTTTAGGGCGCTGGTAGATGAAAAACTCAATACGACTTTTAACTGAAAGAGAAGAAGGTTTATGTTGGACATGACGAGGAATATATTGTACAGCAAAAATGTTGAGACACAGGCTACCCAAAGAATTTGTGGATATTCCATCATTGGAAAAGTTCAAGGCCAGGTTTGATGGGCTTTTTGATGGGCATCCTGACCTGGAGGAAGGTGCCCCTGCCCATAGGGTGGTTGAACTTCAAAGTTCCTTTCCAACCCAAACCATTCTATAATTCTGGAATGACAGCATAGACAGAGCAGATGTTTTTCTGTGTTTTTCTCTGATATTTACCACTCTAGGTCTGATTATTATAGAGTAAAATCTGGACGTGCAAAGACCTCCTCAACTCAGCACATAAGAATATTGCTTTATCTCTTTAACTAGAGAATATAGCTTTGGAAACTTCCAATGCAAATATATGCATGACTTTCATAACAGAGATGTTGTGCGCATAGAAAAACAACAAAAAAATTAAAAATCTATATTCATCATTACACATTAGAGCTATATTTACACAGACATATATAGGTATATATGTAGACATATAGAGAGATATAAGTATACCTAGATCCCTAGATCTTTTAATTTAACCAGGGTCTCTAAAATTACATCAAAATAATGATAAAACTATATCAACACAGATACAGATAGAGTTACATATATGCACAAATACATGTAAATTTTCACCACAGGTAATGAAATTTCATGATTTTTAAAATTTTCTACTAGACCCACAGGCTGACTAGCATGAAGTTGAATTAGTGCTAACTAACTGGAGGTGAAGGAAGCAGAAAATTAATGTGACTCATTTATTTTTTCATTCTACCACAATGTCCCCTTATTTATGTTCCTCTATAGTTTAATTTTTTTTTTGGAGTTCAGCTTTCAGTCCAAAAAATTATTGATTCTGATACTATTTGCGAAGAAAGACATAAACTACAACAATCATTTTGGTCCTATTTTTATTGTAGCTACCCACAGTATTGCATTTTAAATAATCTTAAAGTAACTAATCCAGAAATATTTATTCTGCTTCAGCTTTGTGAATCCACTCTTCTTGGAGAGGAAGCCTTCCTTCCTTCCTTCCTTCCTTCCTTCCTTCCTTCCTTCCTTCCTTCCTTCCTTCCTTCCTTCCTTCCTTCCTTCCTTCCTTCCTCCCTCCCTCCCTCCCACCCTTCCTCCTTCCCTTCCTCCTTTTTCTTCCATCTCCAGAGAACTAGAAATGCTTTCAACCAGGTTGACAAGGTTTCTTCTAGTAGCTCTAGGCATGTTCTTTAACAATTACCCTGGGATACTCAAGGCACGTTTCTGCTCCATTTTTTTTATTATTTGGGACCCCCACATGTAAATCTTAGAAAAGTTCTCAGTCAGATGCGTAAAACATAGCTACTATTTCAAACTACCCACACTTGCAGAAAAAATATCACTTTATCCTGAGTTTAATATAATTTATCTGCCAGTTAAAAAATAGTGAAATACTTTTTAAATACAAGTTGACATTCATTTTAAGTCATGAGACCAGGAACTCGAATCCTGAACCGGTTAATCCTTAAGACTCATTTTTATTCTAATCAACAGTCAAACTATGGATATATTCTACTCCTAGTAGGGTACACACACAGACCAGTACACAAACTACACAGGAACCTTTTGTTCTTGTATGCGATTGTTAGCAAGTCTTCAGATATATATTCCTTTGAAATCAGGATTTATGTATTGCTAGAATTACACAGTATTTCTCTTGGGTAATCAAGGGAACCATGATCCTGTGTCTCTATATACCAGTGCAGCTCTCTATTTAATCATATAACTGCTCTGCAAACATAAAGTGGTTAAAAAACTATTCAGCCTGTAGGCTTTTGATTTGAGGAGTACTATGAAGTAGAGTCTCAATACATCGTTGACAGAAAAAAAACATAGAGGGCCTTTGTATATTTGAGAAGTTTATTCTTTGCATCTATATATTTTTTTCTGTATCCTATATTTTCTAAGCTCTTTGGATTTCTATTGTAGTGAGGTGTTAGAAAATTTTCTCTGAAATGTAAATTTGAATTTCCTAAGCATAAATTCAAATGGCAAAAAAATTGAGTATCATTGTCAGAAGTGCTAAATCTTTCATTCTAGCTGTGCTCACATTTACGTTTCTGAATGTGCAACACTAGGCATGTTCCTAAATCATTGTCTCTTAGATTCAACCTTGTAGGGATGACTACCTTTAAATTTAATTTTTTTTTTTTGGCAAAATCTTCAGTCTGTGGTGCATATAGCAACTTCCTAATTCCCTCCCCTTTTTGAGCTAAATTATGTTTTTTCCCCTGTCCTGAATGAAATCTTCAGGTAAAGATTCTCAACCAGTAGATTCTTTTGGCCAGTGATGGCTGAGAGCAGTTGTACCAGCGTTTTTGAGACTTTCCTTTCTTTAATTGCCTTTAAAAGTGATTATCAGTACACTATCACAACACTTTTTTTTTTTTTTATTTGAAAGTCCTTCTGCTTACTGCAGTGATGGTTTGGTACCATAAGTAGATTTTTCAATAAGACAATAACAGGAAAAACAGGCAGTACCAGAAGCTTGTGACAAATGTAATTAAAATATCACTAAATCAGTATTTCAACTAATGTGTGAGTTTTCAGCCTTGATGCTACTACTATTATTACTACCACTAAGAAAAGAACGATAACCTTCAGTATTGTTCTATCGCCATGAAGGAACTTGAAGAGATTAATTAATTTTATTTAGAACACAAGGGATTTTACTTATTATCTTATTCTAGAAAAGATGTAAATCTAACCAGATAGCTGTCTTGACTAGGAAAGAAGCCATATAAAACACAAATTTGCAACCATTAAGAGCAAGATCAAGCTCAATTGCAGTAAATCCATAGATTGCAGATAACAGGTAAAAATGAAGAGACTACATTATTTTTTACATCGAAATCCATTTTTCCTGCAAGTCTGAATTCTCATTAGTAATGAAATTACCTTTTATATCTGGGAAACAAATATAAGGATTATTGCGTATCTTCCAGGAAATGGGAAAATATTTTCTGCAATTTAATATTTTTATGTTTACTCTGAGGAAAATAGAATCTTTTTTATCAGACAGCATAAGAACAGATTCCGCACTCATTTTTACTCGGGGTAAGGGAAATGCACAAAAGTAATTTCACTGGTTTCAGTGGGACCAGTCTTATTGTAAAATGTTACCCAGTCTGAATACAGGTTCTGGAATGCAGCACAAGCACAAACAGCTCTCCTGACAAGTAGTTTAAACAACTACAAGAATTTCCTTTTGAAATAAGTATGTTTTCCTGATTTTTTCTCCTTTTGCTACACAGGCAAAACTATTTCCATGAGATTATCCACAACCAGCATCTGTGCCTTAAGAATAAAAAACATTTTTACAATACCTTCCCACTACAAAGCTTGATATTTAAATCCACTAGTATGGAAAATAATAACAAAGAATAATGCAAACCATATGAAAGTATTGTAATAAACAACAAAGTAAGCAGAAAAATTCAGCCAGAATGCAGCACTATAAACTTTAGCAAACCCATTGTAATATATTGCTTTCTACAAATATTGCATTATTTTTCTCTAGAATTTTCATGAGTTATACTTCAGTTTATGTCTCTAGATGCATGTGTACATGTATGAAGGTGTATATACATAACAGTTCTGTTCATACACTGGGGCTATTTTTATCTGTTAAAATCAGATGTGATTAGATTACTGAAACCTTCAAATCATACAGAACATAAAACTGCTAAATTTCACTTGTTCTGTGCCTATTTTTTCTTTAAAAACAGAAGCAATGGGATTAACTTCACCCTTATACCCAACTCAACCCATTTTTGCTTTGCATCTTCATCTCCTTAGGAGCAAATATTGAATGATGGAGTACAAAGGAAATAAAACCCAATTATTTTAGTAAGATATTAAGCTGAGTTTTTTAGATCATTATATTTTTAAATTTCCTTTATTGAACACTTTTCATACAACTTGATGTTTTTATTGAATCCTTTTTCTGGGCGGTGTCGAAATATGAATGTCAACCACTAGTTGGTTGTGCACCATTGATTATCAATATAATAGAATAAATTTTTTTAAAATAATGGCTAAATCTAATTATACCTGTATATATTGCCAGAAGGCTTGTATACATCATTAATTGACTTCAATTGAACTATTCAAAATGCATAAATTCAGATAATCTCCTTCTGAGAGCTGTTGTGCAATTCGCTTAAATGATGGAAGGGCCTACTGTTTCTATCTCCAAATACAAATCCATTATCCATAATTTTCTATATTTCACAGAATCTATTCTTGGGTGTAATTTATGAAGATCATATTTTGAATCTGGACAAGTGCTTTAGGTGCTCTTTCTCAATGTACTTATGTACAATGGCAAGATGCTGTCCGTATTTTTTAGAAAATGGAATCCTTTAGTACCAACATGGCCCAAAATTGCAATATCATTACAGGCAGAATTTCTATGAAGATAGTAATTCTTTTTTTCAAATACAGCCTTTGAGGACAAAGCAACCTGAATATCATCTAGCATCTATAAAATTTGTACTTACCTAAACCTCCTTGATATTTGTATATCAAGAGAGAACGTATTATGAAAAATATGTTTTTTCTCAGATAGGGAAACAGGATCCAAAGTGATGATGTCTTGATATTGCTATTACTCTTACTGCTAAAAGGTGTGAAATTTAATTATCTAATATTGCATTTTGCTAGCAAAGGAATACAGTCGGCACCACTTAAAGCACACCATTTTGCAGTTGCAGAAATACTTTTTCTGAGAAATATTTGTGGTTATTGATGGTGTTATTTAAGTATTCAAGGTAAATATATTTTTTTGAACATTGTTGTAATCCTACAGAGAACTTGGAGGACTGGGAAAGTGGAGGCCCCATTTTATCCCTGTCTGTCACAGAGATACTCTCTAACTGAGACCAAGTCAAGTCTCTGTGTGGCACTGTGTGTGTATGGGATGACAGCAATGCCATCCATGTCCTTTTGTAATCTTCCCAAGATTGCAGAAGAAAGATTATAAGCAGCATACTTCACTTCCTGACATTTCTGTAGTAAAATTACATACTGTGTTAAAAATTACTTTTTTTCTAAAACATTTTGGGCCTTCCTCTGGGCTGCAGTGTGCATCCAGTATTTTTCCTTTTTCCTGAAGCTAGTAACATTTTCCCAGAAGTAACTAAGTCTCAGTTTTGCTAGGATTTTGCACTGCAGACACATAGTATGATTTGATCAAGGTACGCCTCTCCTGCTCAGTCATGCTTGGCAAGTAGTCCTCGATGCCACTGGAGTATTTTTTATCAGGATCAGTCACTGAAAGTCAGGAAAATAACTTTCCTTTTAACATTCAGCAATTTCCTATGTGTTTAAAAGGCAAGAAGAAAAATTACTCTGACTGCTTTTGCAAAAATTCTTTTTGTTCATTTCCCTTTGCTTTATTTTCCTTCTCCTCCTACCACCTTTCACAAAATTTTGGATTTATTCCTATGAATTATTTTCTTAAATTCCCTCACTCACATAGAGAATGCAGGCAGCTTTTACTTGGGCAACTCTATTCATTTTAAAATATTAGTTCTTCTGCAGATAACATTTGAATATAACACCTGCTGCAAGCCTTAGAAATTCTGAAGCCATTCTGATATGTGTGGGAGATGCATTTTTCTCTAGATTTTTGCTCCAGTTACCTTCTGCAGTTAAATAGCTCTGACTGCAGGGAAGAAACACATACATTTATACATCTATATTGTCTTATACTCTAGCTTACATACCCCAGCTTTCTTATATGATATCTCCTGAACAAACTCATCCTCAGAGAAAATTGTCAGTCCTGTTACTCTCTGGCTCTACTTCTCAAATGCTTCTGCCAGTAGATTCCCTGCAAGCCATGTCGTGCAGATTCAGAAACCAAGTACTGATGCCAGAGATAAGCAAATGTCAGAATTAAGTTGTAAGGTCCTTTTAGCAGCATTATGGGTGATGACATTTAAACCAGTGGATTTCAGTTATTACATTTTGTTTGGTGGGTAGGTCAGGGAATGAAATCATCGTTATTGGCTGATCCCATGATGAGAGGGCGTCTCTGCCAGTGCCATGCAGCTGCTACTGAGATCAGCATCCTTGTGGGGCAACAGTCAGGTGAGAGGAGAGCACAAATCCCTGTATATGGGCTGCTGTCTGGAGAGGAGGACACCCTTTTCAGAATGGTGACTTCTGCAGAAGTGCATGAAAATTCTGAAAGGTTCAAGCAATTTTAACATGGAGCTGTACAAAGCATATGGCAGAGCTGTTTCTCCCCACATTTTCTCTACTAACAGCATCACCAAACTTCTTTTTGTTTTTAGGTGAGATGTACTGGTTACACACAAAGCATAACATTCTATAATAATGGCTACAAGACAATCTCTGAAATTAAAAACTCTACTTAGTTCACGCAATACACATATGAAAAACTTTGATTCTTGAACTCACTTCATCGAGTTTAAAAAGACTTGGCAACTGTTTTAGGTACAAGTAGTAATAGTATTGATACAGTTACAGTTACATTTCTCCATTTAAAATTAATCTTATTTACCTAACTTTAAAAAGCCCAAACCAAGAATTATTTGTTTCACAGACATTTGACTGTATAATGTTTTATATTTTTGTTAATAGAAAACCGCATTAGCTGTAAACATATATAATTCTCTCTTGAATTTACATTATTACACATGAAATACAAATGACAGGACAATATATTTTATCTGTCAGATTGACATATAGATAGCAGTACGCCTTTTTTAGCAACAAGCATAATTCACAAATAAATTTCTTAATAGTCATAGACAAATTATAACACAAATCTTCTGAATATTTAATTAGTTCACTATATTTTTGGAATAAAATTATCCTTTCAGATATGGAGAACTACTTAGAGACAATGATTTTTAAAAATCTGTCATTGGTAATTCCCATCACTATGACTAATATTATTTAACAAACCTTTTTATCTCATCTCCAAAACTAGTGCAAGTATTACACTCGTATTTTTATCCATTTTTATCCTTAGCATGGGTAGCTAGTGTAGTACTGAGCAATGAAGCATAATCCTGCTGTGGTTTCAGTAAAATATTAGTTTTATAACTTTTATCCCTTTAATCATAGCAAGCCTCATTCATTGGTTATAAATTTGTCTACTGAAAATGGAAAGTATTTTAAGAAAATACCATTCTATTTTCTTAACTATGACTTAAATCTGTGACAAGGTGAGTGGCTGCTGTATCCATATTGCCTTACAACAGGAAGGGGTATTAATTTCCTTTTAATTCATGTACATCATTCTTTCTTTGAAGCTCATACAGTGAAATTGAACACATGTGACAGCATGTTTCTTGCATGTGAAAAGGCAAGATGTCATTCAGTTGTTTTCTGCTGGTTACTTTGGTGTCAAGTGGTCAGTATGACCTTTTATGCTTTCTGCCTTGCTTTCTGTGGGACCCTCTGATTATATATATTAGGCTGACAAGGTAGTTTGGAAGGACTTCTGGAAAGCATCATTTTACTTTAAGCCTGTTGACTTTGACTTTCTGCTACAGATATCCAAAGCGACATCTCCCTCAGCTCTCAATCTTTCTGAACCCTGAGCTGTACTTCCCCCTGTAAAACATATAAAAAAATCCCACTAATTTTGCTACTTTTGCTAAAGAAAATCCAAAAAAGCATTAGTACTTCATTCTTAGTAGCAACAAAGACATCCTATTTTTTCATCCTTCTTAACCAGGGTTGTTTTTATTAGATATATTGACAAACACACACATGGGAAAAAAGAAAAAGGGGGATATCTTCTATCTGGAAAGGTGAAAAAGCATCCTGCATGAAAGTTAGGCTATATTGTTACTCCTATCTGGCAGGAAAAACTGATTAATATTAAACAGTATTTCCAAAGAGCATATGCATTGCTAATATTTTAAAGTACACAAGTAGTCAACACATATGCAGTATCAGAAGTTTAGATTTCAGCAATTTAATGGGTTGGGTTTTTTTTGAACTCTGTAAGAGAAATATCCCCAAAGTGTTCTGCTGACACTGCCCCTCCATCCCCCTTCCCTAAAAAGTATCTGTACGGAATCTTCAACATTTTAGACACTCCTAAAGAAAGCATCTGTTCTTTTGCTATCGGCAGTTCTCATGCTACAGAAAGTTGATCTACTCACCCAGGCTGTCTGTGTGAGCCCAGTTCAGTCCGTTCAGCGCTGCTTCTCTACCTGCATCCTGCCTTCTGCACGTTCCCGTATCTCCAGCGCCGAATGCACTCGCCTCTCACTAGGACTCCCTCTCTCCCGGCATCACTTTTAAGTCAGGCAGGCAGCGAGCAGGAGCCAAAGGGACTCTCTGTCTGATTGGTTTCCATTCAGGGCCCCTGATTAATAAAAAACGTCCCTCGCAAGGAGAGGTGTCGCTGCCCCTCACCGAGATGTTGCTGCTGATAGAGCCGCAGTGCTCAGCGTGAGAAGGTTTGGGGCTGGGGGGGACAGCACGGCGGCTTTACCAGCCAAACAGTGATTTGCAAGTGAATGCAGTGGGAGGGTTCAGAGAGGAGGGCTTTGTTAAGCACCCTCTTATTAACTGAGGCTTAAATACAGAGGCTCATGTAACCAGCTCAGTTTGGTCTGTTTTAATAACAGGGGTAAAGGTATACCCCTAACATGTAGATTATATGGAGAAAAACAAATTACTCTAAATATCTATACTAGCAACACATTGTCATTGGTGTGCAATACACATTGGAGAATGCAAAATTGTCCTCTAATGCTACTACAGTGACAAATGATTTTAAAATGAAAGAAAGCAATGTGTGTGAGATTTCCCTGTGTGCTCAATAGTTTTACAGCTCTAGTGTCACTTACAGCTAATGATAATGATAGGCTTGTCACTGTACCTGAAAGTGAACATAATATGAAGTTGCAAGGGATGTTTTGGGAATTGTGACTAATGATGTTCAAGTCATTCACAGAAATAAACAGTTTTGCCAGCAACAATAATGAATTTCCTGGTTTCTGGTGCAGCCTGTTTGAGTACAAGTAATCGCTGCTCACTACTATGACACCAGATATTCAATATTACAGAATAATGTGGTTTGCTTGAGCAATCATTTTCAGTTAAAGCATAACATTGTTTACTAAAATAAGAACACTGTCCTAAGTTTTGTCTTTTGCTATTTGTGACTTTTTTGTGGATTCCTGGGTGCTAAAGACTATTACAGTCAATGACATAAGATAAAAATTTGTGATGGAACTTCTAGAAACTGGTTGCCATTACTTTCTGTACTGACAAACCCTGATGATAGCGGTTGTGGGCACCAACAGAATAGCAGGAAATGCTGCAAGGTGCAGTTGTCTTGTAGCATAATAAATTTAGTACCAACACTTTCTTTCTTAGAAAGATGAATCATGAGGCTAGTTATGAAATTTTATTGGGGCTGTGCTTTCAGTTGTTGGGGTGAAAAAAGATGTGGGTTTAATCTGGTGCTGAAACTGTACTATAACAAAAGGTAGATTTGCATCAAATAGCCAAGTGAGAAATCTAAGGAATTTTTTAGGCTCTTGTTATTGCTTTAGTACTATCATTGATGAGCTCAACAGACTCATATTCACAGTGCACTGCACCTAGTGAGAACTAATTCACCATTAGATCCCATTTGAAATTATTAAGGGGTTGATGAAATTCACAGACACCAGTCAGAGCCTTTCAATTGAATTAAGTGGCGGTTAAATTGGGATCTGAACAAACTAGGCCTTCTCTGAATGCTACATGAAAGCAATATCTGCATATGTGTTACAGTGTGCAGAATTGGGTCTACTATTGGAATATCAGAAAGCTAAATCCAGAACGAGAACAAAATCAATTACTGTAGTTCAGGTAAAACACATAAAGCAAAGTTCTAATTAGCATTTTCATTCCACAGTATGTCCACTTCAGCAATGGAACTACTGGGAAAAAAAAAATATTTAGTACAGTTTTTGTCCCAGTAAATATATGGGAGAACAAAAAGGAAAGCTACTGACAAGTGTATATTTCTGATGTCCTAAGGTCCCGGTGCAGATTTAAATCTTGCAGATCCTAAAAGGTATTTTCTTAATAGGAAGATGTCTGGATGATAAAAAGGCATGAGTAATGGCTCTAGTTTTTTTCATTGTGCTGGCTTTTTTTCACTCTTTGGCTTCTGTTCGGGAACATTGTGGCTACTCTAATCAATATTAGGAGACCATCCAGGTATGAAGGAATCCCTGAAACTGAAAAGATGAACAAAGTATCTTTTCCTAATATTTTCTTGAGCTATTCAGTGGCATCTGGGGAACTAGCCCTTGTGTAAAGGTAGGCATAGGTCTGCTCAATACCAGTCATAGGACATTCAGATAAATGGAAATGGCTCCATTTGATGTTGATGCCATCTACAAGTTTGTAGTAAAACAAGCAATTTTATTAGACAGCATAAGGCCTGCTCTCTCATATCTATTTTCATTGTGTATTAAATACAGCACTGTAACTATTATAGGGAGGAAATATTGAAATTGTATGCTATACATTTACAGAAAAAAAGGAGCACTTCTAATGCAAATAGTGTTGCATGATGGGGATAAAAAGTTTTGCAATATGCACTGTAAGTGGAATATACATCAAAAGTAGGCCAAAAAGGAAAAAAGTGTAGGTGTGACAGCAAATAGGGAGAGATGGGTGGAAATCTAAGACTGTGCTCTAACATGCAGAAGGCTACTCCATATAGGGGAGGAATACAAAATTCTCCTTCTGAAAAAGAGTGGGCAGTGGAAAAAGATGGAAAAGCAGAAAGTGCACCAAAAGGAAAAGGCAGGAATCTTGTATTGCAAGACAGGCTGTACTTCAGTTTTATATTTTATGAAGTCTCTTGGAATCAGGTCTCCTCTCTTTTCACCCCTATTCATCTTTCTTTCTTTACCTTCAGAAAGATTTGTCTGCTAGCATCCATGGGAAGCAGGAAGCAGTGATTACATACCTAATCTTCATTGAAATTCTAAACATTTCCTTGTTTCACAGAGGCTAAGATCACTCAGAAGTTCACACCGAGTTGGGCTGGTTGCCATGTTAAATCATTCTGAGTTCAATCACTTTTTCCCATCAGTTTTTCTTTTCCTGACATATTTACACTTAACTTGTTCAAACAGAACTAAGTGCAAATAAAACTTCAGAGGGGGAAAGTAATGATCTATTTTTATCCCTAGGTTTTTCCATCTATATTTAGTCAGAATATGATGTCTAGGTCTGCTGGTGGGACTGCTATTTCATCTCTTCCAATACTTCTGAAAAGCCAGTGTAGATCTGAATTTTCACAAATCTCTGTTCCCACATGTCCTAGAGTCTGTAAGGAAAACTTGGCCTGCAGTTTGGTAATAAAAACTTCTCAATTATACCACTTCAATATGTGTTTTTTCCTTTGTCATATATCTGAAATATGTGTTTAATCTTTCTCAAATAAGAGGCTGTGTGATGTCAAAAAAGAACAGTGTTGAACAGAATAGAACAATCAAGAAACATATAGATAAATAAAGGCTTCCAGAGATTCACAAGAACAATGCCAACAGTTTTGTAGCTTCAACTTTGTTAATTTTCCCCAGAGACTTTAAGATTATGAAACATAAAGAAACTGGATTGAATAATTACCACTAGTTTAAAAACTAGTCTTAAAAAATCTGTATTTTCACTTAGTCAATCAATTCAGAAGAATGCTATTAGCTTCTTTTCCTGCTTTTCTCCCAGCTTTCTTCTATTTTTCTTTGAAAGTCTTTAAATGATCAATTTGTTAAAACATATGAACAAGTGTATGACTTAGAAAAATTGTTGGAACATTACTGTATGAGTCAACACAGGCAGGCAGCTAGAACAACCACAAAATCACGGCTGAAACACAGAGTAAATTTATTTCTTTACTCCCCAACTTGAGGATCTAAATCACCTGGACAGTGACATCCAAGTCAGAGCACAGGCACCATCAGGCTCAGTTCTTCCTAGCGAGCCTGTTGTTTGCACACATTTATCAAGGGCCTATGCATGTGTGGTTTACCACCATGCCGAGGTCTCCTCAGCTTTGGTCTTCTACTCCCAAGACAAGGAGCTCAAATATGTCTGTGAGAATGCCTTTGAGTCTCTCAAAACACTTACATCATCTCCACACTGAGATTCTTCTCAAAACAGACAGAGGACAAACAGCAGTAGGCGTAATATGTCAGGTTTCCCACACTGTTATTCTCTAGGCCTTGGCATTCCCAGTTGCACCTGAGAGAATCTATATCCTCCTCCTCACCATTCTTCTGCTTTTGACAATTTCCTCCCAACTATTGCTAAATCAGCATGAGATTTTGGCTGCCTCCAGCCTATGTATATACTATCCAAAGGATAGGACATAAGAGAGAGAATTAGAAATCTTCTATTTCCCATAACTGAGCCTCTTCCTTTGATAAAATTATGCAAGGAACAGCCACTCTGTCTTGTTTGAAGGGGAGTTATATTTCTGTATATGACTCCAAGCTCCCAAAAAAGACATGAGAGGAGGAAAGGCATGTATGTGGGAAGGAACCAATATCAAGACCAAAACATGATAAGAACAAGTAGATATTGCTAAACTCTGAGCTGTTTTTAAAAACAATGAAGTAAAAACATATGTATAAAGCAATCTGTGTCACACAGATCATTGGATTAGGCTATGATATCTCCAGGGTTACTTGTGCTTCTGATTTGAGAAATACAGTAATAAAAGCTTTAGTTAAGAACATGTGCAGTAATCAGTTTTATAGCCTTATAAGTATTTTCTCTTTAGAGCATTTTAAGGTAAATTAAATCCTGAAATGTGATTTTTTTCCCCAGCCTTTGAAAAACCCAATAATTAATTTAGATGGTTGGCACGAAATGATTTATTTTCCATGCAGATATATAATTACATACATGCACTTCTTGTCCATTTATTTACATGAGAAACTTTGTTTATCTCAGTAAGTCAAGATTCAAGACTTAGTTATCTTGATAATTACCTTGATTTTGTGGGTTAAATAGATTAAAAAAAATCTTAGAAATCCCTAGTAGTTTCAATTTTTTTTTTTTTTTGTCATCTATAAATCAATGGTATTGATCACTCCTGTCTTGCTTTTTTTTTTTCTCAGTCTGCCAATATGCTGTTTTGAAATATTAAAATTAGATAAATCTGGGTTAGGTTCTTCTGAACCGAAGTTGGAAACCATCAGACCAGATTTTACAGCAGCAAAGCCTTCATGTTTTCCAAGCATTTAATTAGTTTAAAACTGGTGAAGATTTTGAAAGTACATAAACCCAATCTAACTATGTATAAAAATTGAACTGTTCAGATTTTCTATCAATTTGCCAAAATGACCATAGAAGAATGATTCATTACATACACAAAAAGTAAAGTGCAGTATACTAAAGTAAAATTGACAAGTATTAGATGGGAAGTACAAAAACATGAAGAAAAAGTGAAAATAAAGCATGAAAATGTGCACGAAAGTATAAGTGTCAAGCCGAATTTCCAATCATAATTCTTTTATAAACTGACTTAGAAAATTATTTTTCAGTCTTATATAAATATTTCTTGCATGGGTAACTAATCCTTGTCACAGTCTTTAATACAGATTTTTTTCTTGGAAATACTGGTTCACTGAAAGTATTGACAAATCTTGTTGCTTTTTTTTGAATTTTCTTTATCTATGCTTTGGGGGCAAAACTGTGATCATAGGATTGCTGCCTGAAATTAAATCTTTCAAAATTATTTAACTTATTTTGATTGACCTGATCTAGATATTGTTTGTGTGTTATTCTGCAAATATTTTGAAACTGTTATGCTTGGGGATAAGACTTCTCATTTCACAGAAATTAGAAAAATCACATTGAATGGAAAATTTCTTGGCTTTTCTATAGTAATTAACCACTTAATTGCAACAGCAATACAATTTCTCAGAGTGTTCTTGTAAAACAAATTAGCTTAATCTGCAGAGATGAAATAAGGAAACTATATATTCTTTTGGTACAAGAAATAAAGCCAAGGCAATACTTTGATTTGGATAACCTGAGTCCAATTTCAACTAAAAAAAATTCCTCCTCACCTCTAAATATTAAAAAGATAAGGCTTCCTAAATATTGACAAAAATATGAAATTCTCCTGGCCAGTACAAAGGAGCATACATTCCAGCACAGAGTGAACCTCCATATGCACTGCTTACAGAAAAGACCAAATCTAAAACGGTGTTTAAGTACCTTCTACAGAAAAGTGTATAAACAAAGTGTGTAATGCCTTTTAGAAACTGTGTCACTTACATGGACGAACATAAACCACTCTACCTTTCTTGTTAGAGAAACATGTCTCTAGTGGGCTGCAGCAAAGCCCTCATCTTAGATCAGAGATATTGATCTGAAACTGCTCCCAGCCTCATGAAGGTGTACGCACACACACACACACACACACACAATAAATAACTCCACCCAACCATTTCAGGGCAACTGTAGAAATGCTTGTGGTTCAGAAGAGACACAAGTCAAGTGCTCTGCAGTGTAAACGTCACCTTCTAACCATAGACAGAGTGAAAATTTCTGAAAAAAAATGCTGCAATATTTGTGACTTGCTAAGGAACAGTTAGAAAGCACTTTAGCTCCACATGAAATTTCCATCCTTAATTCCATAGCTGGAGTCCTTAGGAGCTTTGTACGTGCATTCAAAAATTGATTAAGACAAACTGCTAACTTTTTAACTGTCATTTCCTCATAAGCTTCATGCCTAAATTCTTTGCTCAGAGTGTGTGACATTTGACAGCTGTGAAAAGCTACTGAAAATCAGGGGAGGAGAGTTGTTTTCTTCTAACATTGAAGAAGCTGGCTTCAAACACAGTAAAAAGCAGGAGCAGTACCTTTTTTTTAAATGAAACAAAGTTCTGTCAGATGATGTTTTGCCCCTTGATACAACAAAGTAAAGTATGAAACCAAAACAGAATAAATTGGCTTTCATTCTTTTTTAATTGGGATAAATAAGTCTATTAACAATGATCTTAGTCGGTCGGTGCAGAGCATTACCAAACCTCTTCTGGATTGCTCACTTTTTATGGCTGTAAAACAGTGCAAAAATGCATAATCTTCTCAGAACATGCCATTGTGCTTTCCCAGTTTGGGAAATATATATTCTTTTTACTTGAGGTTATCTAGATTAAATTCTTCACCTTCTGTGCAGCAATAGCCAAGTTTTCTTCCACTATAGCCCTTGGAGCACAACCAGAACTCTGATTGTGCTGTAATTGGATCTTGAGAGGAAATTAATTCCACCTCTTTCTCTGGTCCAGAAGTTAGACAGCCACTTGAAGTTATTTCATGGATAATCAGTGGAAGGAGAAGGACGTCTCCAGAGGAAAATTCATCCCCTTTTAAGATAGCTTATTTGAAGAAAATTCAAGTTGCTAAGCAACCTCATCTGGATTTTTTCTTACTCTCACTGACTATGGAGGCAACCTTGCTGAAAAAGTCAGCTGTTTGCCTATCTTCCAACTGCTTATGGTCGGTGAGTTGAATCCTGTCCTCTAGGTCCCAGTGGTCTGAAAAGACTGTGATCCATGATGCCAATTATCCAAGGTAGATAATTTCCCCAGGCTTTATACCTAAGTATGTTCTTAACCATCATGACAGGGAGAGAAGAATGAAAGTGCAGCCAAAAAAAGAGCTAAAGAAAAAAGATTTTAGCACGCTGTTATTTATTAAAACACACCAGGGTCAGTTTTACCTCGGAGCTTGGTTTTGCCACACTGTTGAATTACAAGATAGCTATGTAAATAATAGAAATGTATCAATACTGAGAGAAAAAAAACAGTGTTATTAAATAGTTTGACCTGGTCAAAACAGTTATTTCTAGTGAATTCATAGATAGATTTTACTAGACATGCATGCATAAAAGATATGCAGATGATTTTGCTAATTAAATAAAATATTAATATTAAAATATTTTTAGTAGAAAAACAAGCAAAGCATTGAAACAAAAATACCATGTTTATTCATCTAGGGTTTTTTATCATTATTATTTTTGACCTTAATTTTGGTTTGATTGTTTTTTAAAGTCACTCCCAACTATTCCAAAAATTCTCTTTCAGTCAACTCTGGCATTGCTCTTGGATGGGAGAAGAGAAGCAAGAGAATTAATAATGTGCTCTCATGTTTACATTTCTATTCTTTTATTATGAAAACCCTATACTCTCTTTTATGGGACTGTAAACTACAGAGTGCTTGCTTTCCTGGACTTTATTTCATAAAGCTTTGATTGATTTAACGTGATTTATTTTAACTAGAAAAAATATGTTGCCCCAAGTTCCATGAAATCATTTTTCTCTAATATACATGCATTTTTGGAAAATACTACTCTAGATAGAGGAGCACAATTTTTAAAGGAGTTCCCATTGTGGGAGGCACTATGTAAGTTAAAGGGTTCTTTACAAATATCACAGGGAATACTGGCAAAATTATACTGACCTTCTGGGTACTGCAAGAGGTTAATAGAAACCTCATTACCACATTCTGGAAGTGTGCACACAGCAACAGGTGAACTTGTAAAGGTGAACAAAAAAGTGCTATATATTTTTGTTTGCATATTGTCTTTACATGACATGGATTCAGTACCTTTTCTGTTTCCAAGCACCTTAACTTAAGTATAAGGATGAGGAGAAAAAAACCAAAAAACAAACAGGAGGGACAATAGATAACAATAAGCATAAAAAGAAGAGGCAAATGAGAGGAAAACAGATTAGATAAATATATCCAAATGTGCAGCCTGATCATCTGGTTATCTTGTTGTCTAATAAAGCATTCAGAATTTATTCAGATTCAAATTTATTTATTCAAAATCCAAAAGATATTAGCATGCTAGTGAAAAGCAATATAGGTTGCTCAAAGAATGCATTATTTTAGGAGGCACAGAAAAACTCAAGCTTCAAAATATCATCCTGGATTGAATAGGCATCCTCTTTGGATGGAGGCCAGATGGAATGCCAGAGTACTTTGTTTCTGAGTCCCTCTAAACAGCAAAATATTCAAATTGCTGTAACAGACATACAACATCTAGTTTATATGCAGCTTTTTTTTTAACTTGTGTTTGAATGAATCTCCAATTCTGTGTAGTCACAGTCAGCCTTTAGTATTACCTGTTTCTATTTTTGTGGTGAATAGTGGGCTTTTTTAGAACCTGGCAACATATTATGCCAGATGCTTTGAAAGCATGCTCTAAGACACTGATTTACATTACTGGGGGTATGTTTAGGTTGGATATTGGGAAAAAATTTTTCACGGAAAAAGTTGTCAAGCACAGGAACAGGCTGTCCCAGGAAGCAGATTACCCCTGTAGGTATTTAATCTATACAGATGTTGTGCTTAGGGGCATGGTTTAGTGGTGGATTTGGCAGAGCGGGGTTAATGGTTGATGACCTCAGAGGTCTTTTCCAAACTAAACTATTCTATGATTTTCCCTTTTGCAGTTTATATAGTCATAGATCTCTTAGTGTGAGTGTAAGGAGTGGGAAAGTACAGCACATATGAGACTGCTGAAATTACTTGTCTCAGTCATAGAACTGAGGGGAATTTCCCTTTGTGTGCTGTCATCTTGCCTAGATGATAATGGATTTCAGACCACTTTGAACACGAACCTGTTCAAACCTAGATTGTTGCCACATTGCCCTGGTTAGTGGGAAGGCAGTGTATGCCCTCTGCTCCTTGACATAACAGCAGAAATTTAGCGTACTGCCTACCAGTTGAGCAGCAGGAGTTTTTCCTGTGGATATATTTTGTATCTTTATGTTTGATTGTGGTGGTTTTTTGGTGGGAAGGAGAGTATTGTTTACATTTTTTGGTTTTTTGGGGTTGTTTTAATTTTTTCTTTTTTTTTTGCTGGCAGCAGCAGTGGGGTTTTGGGGGCTTTTTTTGCTAGTTTTTGTTGGTTTCCTTGTGTTTGTTGTTGCTTCTATCTTTTTGCAGTACAAGTACCACCTGTGCCTAAATGAGTGTTTTTTACCTCATACATCATTAGACCATCTGCAAAAGTGGAGCACACCTTTGACAATGTTGAGTTGTCTTCCATCTTCTCAGGAGACATTCAGTATTTCCCAGCTCTAACCACTGCATTGAGGTCTAATGACTGTTACACACATTAGTCTAAAGGTAAAGTAATAATAAAAGATTTCCATTGACTTGCACATTTTGTCAAGTTGCAAATCACAGCACTCACATGAATATATACAAATCCTACCAATTTCCCATTTCTTTCTCTAT
Organism: Geospiza fortis; assembly: GCF_000277835.1. Taxonomy (NCBI): domain Eukaryota; kingdom Metazoa; phylum Chordata; class Aves; order Passeriformes; family Thraupidae; genus Geospiza; species Geospiza fortis. The sequence continues at coordinate 3,293,167 of NW_005054359.1, read as the reverse complement.
GGGGCCCTCCTGTCTTTAGGAAACATTCTTACTTAATTAAAAGAATGGCCAGAAGCATGCACCCACCCGAAGAGCAAAACTCATGAAGTTACTGGAGTTAAAATAAAACATATCCAAAGTCATTACTCTGAAAAGATGATTAGCCAGAAAAGATGATTAGCCAGATGATGAGCCAGAAAAGTTAACTGGTAGTGTTTCTGACCTTACTTGTTGTGCATATCCCTTTTAAAAGTTTGTTTTTTGAAAAAAAGGAAGAAAATATAAAATTAAAACTACATCTGCTGTAGCAGTATGAAAAATTAAAGAAATTAATTAAAAAAAAAAACAAAACAAAGCAAACCATCTTTCTTGAAAACGTTAAAATATGGGTATAAGCAATACAAGCTCCAAGTAATGTTTTGCAATAATTAAGCGACCAGCTATATTTTTCCTTGATTTTGTTAACAAATAATTTCTATCTCTTACAAATAAGAGTATAACATTTTTAATAGCCTTAGTTATTTCTGAAAACTCACTCTGTCTGTAATTTTGATTGCAGATGTTGTGGTCAATTAACATTAAGACTAAAGAATTATTAAGAATTATTATTTCTCAAATTTCAATACAAATTTTCAAACTTCATTGTTGTCCAGATCCTACTAAGAAATCACCCTCAACATACACATAAAAGTTACAGCATTGCCTTGAGGATAAAGTGATGTATTAGCGTACCAGGTGTTAATATGGTGATTCTCTTCTATCCTCTCAAGCCAAGCACAGCTGAGGGTATTGTACTAAGGAAATCGGCAGGTTTGAGGCACTCTTAGCTGTTCAAATAGATAACAAAGCATTTTATATAGCGGTGTCATTTTACTGTTTTGACATAGGGTTTGCTGATTTTCTGTTGTAAATGTAATTTTCCAAACTTATCCAGTTGTTTATGAAAATGACTCTGAGCAAATCTTAGAGTGTAAGTAATCAACAGAATAAAAGAAATGCCTGTGCTGTAATCTTACTGCATTCAGCATTCATACAGTGTACCATTAACAATTCTTTGCCATAAAATACACAGATTCAGTCTTGATCTTATCATACTGCCTGTCAATTCCTTTCACATTGACTGGAAAATTAGCTCAGTTTCTCTGAGATTACTCAGTTTGTTGGAGCACAGTGCTAATCACACCAGGGTTGTGGGTCTGATCCTTGTATGGGCCATTCTCTCAAGAGCTGCATTTGATGATTCTTGTGGGTCCCTTCCAACTCAAAATATTCTGTGATTCTGTGATTAAAAAAGGAGCAGCCACTCTTTTGTTGGTCCCTTCAAACAAGATCCCTGGTGTTATCCTGCCTCAACACTTGCTTTCCTCCTACAGCTCCACTCTTTTCCTCTTCTGTCTGAGAAGGTATGAGGGGAACTGCACTCTCTTCTCCTGTGTCTAAGCCCTAAGAACCAGTCTGCTGCTCTTTAGTTTCCAAATGAGTGTTTTATAGCACACTAAAACAGTTATAGGACTGTTAACAAGGGGGCTCAATTAAATGAATTTCATTTGCATGAGTCTGAAGAGCTTGCATTGCAAAATTAATTTTCTTGTGCTAAGCTGCAAAACTAGTGTACCCAAAGGGTCCTTCATGTCAGGAAAAATGAGATGATTGTTTATTCTTCAGACCTGTGGCCAGAATCAGTGGGGGACTTACCAGGGGCTGTTAGATTTCCCCTAGTATAAGTTGTATCCCTTTAAAACTAACCTCTGGGATTTTTTTCAAGGCTTACTTCTCTTTTATCAATTCTAAATTATTTGTCTTGTTGTCTTTCAGTTTATATACCTTCTGCCAAGCTTCTTAGAAGATTAAATTGAATTTGTTCTTCTTTCAAGTTAGTGATGCAGGGAGAGTGAGAAAAGAATTTGATAATATTCTACATGTTACTGATTAGCTTTAAAACATATATTATCAGCACAATTTTAACCACAGTGCCATTCATAATCCTAACGATTTTTTTTATTAAAAATTCCACCTATGTGCAGTTTATCCCAAGGACAAATACCCGTGTTGGAGTTAAGGAGAATATAAATCCTGGAGAAATTAGACCACTGATAAAACCCAGTCTGTGTCAAGCTGCCTAAAACTGTTTGTGGTACTGTGGAGTAAAACAAGGTCTCCTGGGAAATTGCTCAGTGTGTCAGAAAAAGCATGTGGTCTGTGTGAACTACTGTTCTGGAGATATTAAAGACCTCCAAGATAAATTAATGCAGCCCAGACACCATGCCAGCCTCTCTGTGAAAATTCTGACACATTTCCTTTACCCCAAAGGAGAACCACACTCATTTAGTCAAATGTAATTTCTCCTCTGATTGATAGTTGTTGCATTTAGAGATTAAAAATATCCCAAACCTACAACACTTCAGTTGTTGACATCTTAGCACAAGCAGCAGGCAGTCATAAAGCCTCAGATTAATAGGGCTTCAGTGCAGATTTGCTTTATTTTGACAGTTTCTGTTTCATTCTGTTGTGTTCCTCTGTTGCCATAAGGTTTGAGTTCACTAATTCATTTTTAATACACAATAAGATTTTAATGCGCAAAATGTAAATAATAAACACAGGGCAAACAGGAAAATAACTGCCAACAATTCTCCATATCTTTGTAGAAAATAACAGGGTTTTGTCTCTCTTATACTTAAGGAACTGTTTGCTTAGGATTTAGTATTAGCATGATTATTACTTGCTAATACTGAATATATAGTATAGATTCCCCCATCTTTCTCAGAATGAATGCATTTTTTAGAATTACAAATCCAAGGATATTAGTTTGGCTTACAAAAAAATGTAGAGTAACAGTAGATTTTTAATAATTAGATAAGAAATTAATAGTATTCTGATTTTTTTTTTTGTGTGTGTGTGTCTGAGTGTGATGTTTCTTAAGTTCAATAATTGCCTTAAAGTACATACCCAGATGCAGAATTCTCATCTTCTTATTGGTGAGAAATCAATTCTCCATGACTCTTCTCCGTGTATATTTGGGGATCTAGTAAATAGAACTGACTATAATAGTGCTAATATTTCTTTATTTGGGATGGGGTTTTTCTTGGTATTAAAAGATCCTAATTAAAAGCCAGGTGATGATGTGAATGAAAATTACCAAAGTAAAAAAGAATAATTTTAAAACAACCGTCAGTAGTGTGGGGTTTTGTTGTTGTTGTTGCTGTTGTTGTTTTTGTTGCCTATGCAAAATATAATATTGAAATATATATATATATAATATAAAATGAAATATAAATATATATATATAAATAAATATAATATAAAATGAAATTAAACTGGGTGTGGGCTGGAGGATTAGTTGGCTCTTATGGCTTTATTTTAGGGATTTTGAGTTTTCTGGACTCATTTTAAATGGGAAAATTTTGATGCATCAAGAATTCTCAAAGGGCAGGTAAATTGGTTCCTGACTGCTGTACTGACATGATCAAGTTTGTATAGCTTCAGGCTATAAATTAAGCTATTCTTTCAACTCTTTGAAACTGATGTATGATATTACAGAATATTTTCCAAAGCAGCATGGAAAAATAATAAGTAAATTCATACTAAATAAATATATTAAGCATATACTTAAAATTGAATATAAACTTCGCATGATGATAGTGTTAATATTTAAGTGTATTGGGTACAGCATTAAAATGACAGGTTTGTGTTTGACACTGAAAGATTAGCTCTTTCTCCTTTTTATGCACATTGGTATTGTCAGTGTGACATTATCATTGCTTCCCATCTAATTACTTGTTTCAAGATAATAAAACTCTCTTCTCATATACAAATATGTTGTTAATTATTGCCTTTTTACACAAAAAAACTGTCTTTTAACTCAGCATGAGCTTCAAAAGAAGAAATAATGGATGCTAGTGAAGATAGACTGAGAAATCTTCTGTGTGGTGTGCAAGCATGCAATGCTTTCAGATCTCTCAGTGAGAAAATTCAGAGCCTTTGCAATGTGTGTGTGAGGCGGCTGTTTGTTATCCTGTGGTGTTTTTTCAGTCTTCCAGTACATCAGAAAATCAGATAGCATGTTTTTAACAGAATCCAGGGAGACATATTACAATGAAGGTATGTGGTGATGCATCCTACAAGATTCAGCTATTTGGCTTCCAGGACAGCCCCTCTCAAGATGCAAACCTTTACAAAAACAAGGAAGGAAAACAAATAACTACTCAAGATCACAATGTGAATACAGCAAACACAGTGAGCAGATAGCTGCCAGAAGAGGAGAATTTTCACACTGGCCAAAGAAAGCAGTCCATACACTTCAAGAAGCATTATTTTATTTATGAATTAATGAAAACTTGATGCTTAGACATCAAACTTTAAAGAGGTAACTTGACAGCCAGTTCTTCCCTGAATACTCATTGGTTAATGCTTTATCACCTAAGCACATTAGCACTTTGTAGCATTGCCATGGACTATAAGGTGATAAAAGAAGTGAATTCCCCAATAGAAAAGTTGGAAACTCTCAAATGTTTTAGTGTGCACTGTGACTGCATCATGCAGAGCAAGTCCAGATTCCTTAAAATATCAGTGTTGCTCCTCTCTCCTTCCCACTTGTGATCACATTCTTGTACTAAATCCTTCTTCAAACCACCCCATCTTTTTACCCAGCACTGGAGCACTTCTGTATAGTGTTCCTTATGTCAGGAATGTAAGTCCTGATAAACTGTAATGATAGCTGCTGAAATGTCAGTAACTGACAGAGAATGCATTATTTTTGTGATGATGGGAAACTCAGAGCCTCTTTGTGGGAGAGAAACAGAAATCTATGTTTCTTTTATTTAACTTTGCTTGTGTTTTCTAAGTTGATGCACACTTTCTCTTTTTTTATAGTTACCTCAGGACAATTGCATGCAGAACAAGAGTGTATCAAGGTTTATGTCTGTGTGAGGAAAAAACCACACAAAATTCAAAAGGTTTAGTCCCTTGTCCATGTTTTCTTGGCATCCTGAAGCCTGTTAGGGTAGTCACATCTGCTACAGCTTGACTGGCTGCTTCAGTGTTATTCTTCACAAGTGGATCAGCAGTGCGGTATGTTTATTCCAGTTCCAAGGCTTCTCAGACACAGCCAAACTGCTGCTGCATGGTGAATGGCATGTCTGACTGTGGATGGTGTGTGCCACGTTTATCAGTTCTGCCGAGTGCACGAGAGCTGTGTGCACAGCACCAGTGTTAGCGCAGCTTCCTAATCATGAGCAAAAATATGGGAGGCTAATTCATTGAGGTAGGAGAACTTACACTATGCCTTTCTACCAAAAAAACACTCAAATAAGTATTTTTGACCATCAAAATGTAATCTAATATTTTTTTATATTGATGGAAAATTTAAGTGATGAGACAAAAACTTTTTTCTTTTAAATACAAATTTGAAAATTATTTAACAAAGTAATCCTGCTACTTTTTAAAATGACTTTTTGTTTCCTACATTTTGAATTTTTTAAATTAAAACTAAAATAAAAATACAGAAGGCAGAAACATTCCTTGGAAATTACTTTTGATTTGAAGTAAATTTTTTATATCAAGCAAAGTTAACAGAAAAAAAAGTCAGTTGTTCACCAAAGGAGTCTTAACCAATCTAGAATATTTTAAAGACACTGAATATATTATATTTACCCTCACAATATTTAAAAGTTTTGTTTTTGCAACCTATCAATAGTTAACCTTCAAAAATAAATAAATACCTTGTTTATGGAGATGTCAAATTCTCTAACGTGCTATTAAATGGCATGATGACTTTACACTGATTCTGCTCTTCCCTCTGGTGTGACATTCCCATGGGCCACTGTTTATCAGTGTCTTTGACAGATGAATCAAGAGATTGGAATATGGGACTCTGCTGCCAGTAGAGCTCTGATTAATCCACTAGATGCATATATGTTCCCATCTCACTAGCAAACCATTCTTACTCCTTTGCTCCTCTCACAGCATCTGTGACTCTGCCTTCAGCAACCATTTCATTAGTCCAGCTATCTTATAATCAACTGGGAAATCAGCTGATGCTTTTTTCCAGGGAAAACTCCATCTATTTCACCATAAAATTGCATGGGATGGCACTGCTGAACAAACAGAACTGGATGGGTCTGCAGGAGAATATCTCTTTGTCTAAATTGCATATAACATCCCAAATATGAGATTACAGAGGTAGCTATCCCCCTACTACATGCTTAAAATGTAAATCACCTTATAAAACCAGTAATGTGCCATCTACAGTGTTTGAAGAAATATACCTTCTATTTCTAGTGCAGTATAATGCAATGTTCAGCCTTGAACTAAAAGATACACTTGAAAATCTAAATCAGATGTAGAAACTTTTCAATTTGGTCAGCATGCTTTATTTTTTTTCCCATTATTCTGAGTTAACAAAGGAGCCAGATAATACAAATAACCCAAAACTAGTAGGGATTTTTAATTTTCAGTTTAGCTTGAAGTTTCATAATACAAATCTTTAAATTGTGATAAATATTTTATAACAAAATTTTCTTCCAGTATGCCTTTGATTTGTATTTCTCTGTAATTAAAATATTTTCATGGAAAGTTCTCAAAGAAGTTTGGACAAATCAGAAGTGCGTATTTATGCTTTTGAAGAAGAAATTATTGTAGTGATATAATTGTCAAAAGATCAAGCATTACACTTTCAGAAAACATAGTGCTAAAATTTATATTTAAAAAAGTAAGAACTGGTGTTAAAATATTTACATTGACTCTAAACTAGCAAAAGTCTTTTGCAATGGGGCTAGAGAGGAAAAATTGTAATGAGTGTCTCATGAGAAGGCCTGAAAAACATTTACATATTAATGCAGTAAAGGGTTTTTTTGAGATCACTTTTAATTTTGAAAATCTTCTGAAGGATATTTAAACTCGCTGACTGAAATTCTAATTCCACCAGAGCTCAGAAAAAAAATATATTACTGTTATGGAGCCAAGTTTTCTCCTCTCTCTGCTGTATTAACCTCCAATTTTTTAAGGATGTTTTGGGGTTTCATTCACTTGAATAACAGTTTACTGCTTTCAAATAATTTCAACAGTCTTTGAACATGTGGATCATATGCTGCCACTGGACAGGTTCTCTGGATTTGAGAATACATTAAATATAGCCTATTTTTATCTGAAATTACTTTTTCTCCATTTATTTTTTCATTCCTTCTGTTTTGTTTTTCTCTGGAGTCAACATTGTAGCCAATGGGTTAAAATGGAAGAAGTTGCAGCTTCTACAAAAGTTCCTCCAAAAAAAAAGATTTTGCAATAATTTTTTGGATGTGGAACTTTAAGAAAGATGTGGGCCACCTTACATATGAGTAAGGTAGCATTTAATCTCAAATGTTAGGCTTCTAAGATAAGCTGTTCCTTTGACTTTGTGAGATGACTCAGTTGTGCAAAGCTATATGTAACCTTCACAAACTGATATACATGAAGACTTTTTCTCTACCTTATATTTCAAGTTCTTGAATAAGATCCATTCTTTCTTCTGTAAGGATTTGGTGGGAAAAGTTAGTATTTTTACATATTGAGTAACCAAACCTAATTCTAAATGTCAAGGGCAGTTTCAATTATTGTAACTGAGTTGCATTGTTGAGAAATATGTGTAATATTTTCTCTATTCCTCACCTACATAATTTCCAACTGCAAACAGTTGTTTAATATATCATAAATTCTGGTCTTTGTATTTTCTATGTTTTTACCACTCCAGTAGCATCAGGATTTGCATCTGGGCATTTTCATTCAGCAGAGACAATCCTTGCAGACAATGTATGATTTTTCTTCATGCAAACTGTGACTCTAAAAAAAAAAATACTTTGGGATAAAGTTTGCATACTAGGTGAATGAATTTGATGTGAGTTTATATAGCTTCTGTGTTATTCTGATTATTAAGGATTGCACAAGTTGACAGGTTTCTTCGCCTCTCCTTCCTCATCAAAAGTTAAATCCTAGCTTTTGTTGTGTTTTCTTTTAGTTTGAGATATCTACTTGAACACCTGCCTTAGTACTTTGAATGAAATTCACAATATGCTTCTTTCAGACAGGGGACATTAGAAATGCAGCACTGAACAGAACATATCACGTTATATTGTAAAAGGGAATGTAAAATGTCAGTTTACTCAGTCAGGTGAAAGTAATCCTATTCAGGGAAGCAATTAGAAGGGTTTACAGCTATTAGTTGTCTCAGGTCAGAATGATTAAATAAAGAATTCTATTTATTTAAATAAGTATGGGGCATTATAATTATCTGTACTGCCACAGTTTAAGACATTATTGTCACTAAAACAGCTTTAAAAATTACTCCTCTATGCCAAATTATTTTATATGTAGTAGGAAAAAAAATCCTTTCTTGTATAGAAGTTACTTGGCCCTATGTAATCCCAGACTTCCTCATATTTGTTGCTATCTTAACCTACTTCTCCCTCACCCTTCTCATTTCTTCTTCTACTTGAGTTCTCTTCAAATTCAAATGTGACTACAGGACAAAGTTGACAGCCTGCCTTTTGTAAAGCACCACCTCATAAATGAATGTGTTTCATAGTAGTATTTTCAGCTCATTTCAGCTGCTATTTAGGCAAAGCTGTAATGCTCAACTTGTGATTGTTTTGGTGACAGTAAATGACACCAATTTTTTTGAGAGAAGTAGATAAATACAGCTTGGAAATAAAATAGAGGCCAAGAAATAGGTGACACAGGGATACTTTCTTCTCTTTAATATACTGTGCTGAACCTCTTACCTCAGAATAATTCTGGTTTTCACAGAACTAAAATATAAAGTTTTGTATTTCTTTTTAAGTTCAATGGAATCAAGATACAACATTAAAACTCAGTGAAAGCAAAGGTGCTTGTTGCTTTAATCTGAGTTACTAGTGGAAGTTAAAGTCTTGAAGGAGAAAAGAGTTTACTTTGACATGTTTACTCAGGTGAAAATTACAAGCTACCTTGTCTTGTCCTCACATCACTCGAACCCTGTAGTGAAGCCACTTAGTGCTTGCTGCAAGGCAAGCAGGGAGAAAGTAAGGACACAACAATTCATCACAATATATTGTATTCTGGAAGATATGGAAATAATGATGCAGACAATAGAAAGCCTGATGGATGGAAATGAAGAATTTTTTAGGTTTGGCATTTTGAGATGCCTATGCTTCTGCAATTATCTTCAATTCATCCTACCGCGTCTGGCTTTCCCCATATTTAATAGCTTGGTGATTTTTCTTCTATTCTTGAGCTAACAGAAGTGATTCTAGCAAACTGACTAGCTGTTTTTCCAGCTGATTTTCTTCTAATGTCTGTGTCTTGCAAGGAGAATCAAGCATTATGTGGTTGTACAGCTAAAGAATCAGCAAGAAACTTCATTTTAAACAGCTTATCTTGATAATGTCCAACAATCCACATATTAATTACTTTTGACCACAGATAACTTCACTATTCTTATTACTTTATTTATGTATTTGTTTGTTGATAAATCAATTGCCATTAATCTAATCAGAAGCCCAGAAGGCCTTTTCACCTGAAAAAAAGCCATAAAGAAATACTCATTTCAAGAGAGTATTTTGTACAATTCTTGATCACCATGGTTTGGCAGAAAGGAACAGTCCAAGTATACCTCCAAAAATGGCAAATTTTCTGACCACCAGTTCTGACATTGCCAAGCGACTGTTCATTTCTTGATTAACACCACTTTATTGAAAAGTTTTCTCTAATTTATATTCAATTATCAACAGAGGCAGCTGTTTCAGGAAATAGTAAAAGGCATAAGATAGAGGAATTTTCATTTTCCTAAACTCAGCAAAGAGGGCAGAGAGGTCACACATGCCTAATTCTTTCCATGCAGGGAAAGTGCTGCCAATATTTCAACCACCTTCCTACCATGCAATAGACAAAAGAAATATTTGCAGAAGAGAGAAAAAAATAAAGGGGAGAGAGAAGCATTTTTTTAAATGACACCTAAGATTCATTTTTCTCAAGACTCTTCTAAATTTTTTCCCTACTGATTTTTCTAGTCTAGTGAAATAGCAAGAAGGAAAAAAACTGACAAAGCAGAGGTAACAAAATGTATTATTTTCCATTATATATCTTTACTTTATAAAATCTATGAAAATAAGTCCAAACCTTAACATAAGCATAAAAGAAAAATAATGATTTTTGTCCCCTCTATTAAAGGGAGGGGAGGTCAAAGAGATCTCATGGAATCTTCATCTTGTCATGCATTTTTGATCCTATTCCTCTGTAATCAGTAGCAGTCTTCTCTTAACTTCAGTGAAAGCTGAAGTATGCCTTGGCCAGAAACCTAATTGAAGTCACATTGTACGTGGACTTTGCCCTCCAGCATTTTCACTTCTTTTTTGCAGCAATGCCACTCTATTAAAATGATCTTAAAAGTAAGGGTTTGGTCAGCTATGAAGACAGAGTCATAAAAGGAGTGGTTGTTACTGCGGGAAGGGGTTTAATGGGCAGCATTGCCTATCACACAATTTCAAAGATCACCACTCGGAAAATTTTAGAAGACTTCAAAACTGAATATATGTATATTTCTATAGCATTAATTAGAAGGTGTTTTGGGAAAGACTTTCATTTAAGAAATGCTAATTCATCTGATGAGTCACTGTTTTACGTGGTTCATAAGGGTTTTTTCCCAAGGTTTGTTTGGTTTGCTGGGACTTTTTTGTATTTATCTCTTGCTTCAATTCTCACACCTGATTTATCCATCCATTTCTAATGATCTTATCTTTCCTCTAATATCTTTATTTTCTTCTTCTGTCTCAAGCATATTCTTCTACTGACCTCTTTAACGGTAATTCTCTTTTGTTCTTTTGATAACCATCTCATGTCTGTTTACTCTTCTGCTATTAAGATCAGTGGATGCACCATATTTTTTCAGTTTATTCTCACATTCTTTATTTAAAAACTTATCCTGAACTGTTCTTATCCACCCAGAGTATTCTTATTTTCTTTTGACATCATCATTTGAATGACATACAATTCCACCTGTATATCATCATTAATTCACGAATAATACCTTTGAAACAACTTTGATGGATACCTGCAAAGCTGAATTCCTGTCTAGGTACTGAAGCACCATACCACCTACACTTGATTTTTTCCCCCCTGGGATTTATATAAAACCCTGCAGCAAAGTTTATTTATATTCTTTGTTACCAAGGCCATAAATACTTCCTTGTTTACAGCTTCTTCCTCAAATTTACCTTTCTAGAACTTGCCTAAAAAAAGTATCACTTTTAAGGGCATCAATCACAATTTCTCACTCTACTTACCATTCTTTATTCACTACCAAAAATCACTTGGAACATATGATAAGATTAAGAATAATCTCCCATTTTTTTCTGGCTAAACACTGACAATAAACAGCTTCAGCACTATTTAAGTGCAAGTCCATGTGTCGCAACGTTATTTGTCAAAAAACAAATTGGTTTTAATTTATTTTGTTTTCATTTGTCAAAATTTTCTCCAGGAAATATGACATTATTTAGATAGTTAATGTTTCAAAATCATTGACTTCCAGGGCAGAACGTATCCATAATTTCTATCTTATTCTTCTCATACTTCTTGCTTAAAGGTTGGAATGCAAGCTCTGTGATACACAAGTTTTTAATTATTTTACACTAGTGCAGCTCTGCGTCCTGTGATGCTGGTTCAGACTGTGACATTTAGGTACCAGAATCAATTATAAAGAGTCAACAGAAAAGGAAGATTTTTTTTTCTGTAGAAAAAAGCCCCAGTATTATACTCACCAATAGCCTTGATGACTTTCTGTTGAGAAGTGACAACCCATGGGTTTTAGTTCCTAGAAAAAGAACCAAAGAATAGCCCTAATGTATGAGACTCCCTTACACAAATCCTGTCGCTGGTGCTGTACAGGTTTCTTTTAATTAGTGGGAATTTTTACCACACTCCAACTTTTTAGTGTTTCACAGTTTTATCTTTTGAATTTTACATGACAGTAAGGATTATTTGCAGGCACTTTCCTGGTTACCTTCAGAAGGACTAGTGTTCTCTGAAACCCACAACACCTACTAGCAGGTGACACCTTCTGATATACTCCTTCTCTGGAAACCTTCTTTCCTCTGTTTTTTTAATAATGAAAATGTCCTCTATCACAACGGAAGACTTCCAAATATCATTCTAAAAGATAAATATGTTTGTTTAATCTGTACTCATCATTTGAACAAACATTATTTCCCTGTTAGATGGTATCAAGAAGATCTCTGAACAACAGAAAGCAAATTGTGGATAGAATTTCAGTTATGGTTTTATTAATAAAACTACATATTTTATGATAAACAATCCAAATTACTGCTTCATATCTGAAGTTGTTAAAGGTTAAAGTATGAATTTCTGGAAAATTGTCCGCTGTGGAAAATCTTTGAACTATGGCACTAAGTAGACATGATGTGTCAGTGAATTACCAAACCTTGTGCAAATCACATCAAAGAGCAGCCAAGTAAATCAAAATGAAAACAGGGAAGAACACAGTCTGGGGACAAATATATATAATTTATTTAAATATTGAGTTTACAGAGGAATAAATTAGCCTTCATTTAGATTGAAAACTATTCCACTGGTAAGAAAGATGGGCAAGATTACCCTGTAACTTCTGTTCATATTGCTGAAGCAAATGTCAAGGTGTCTTACAAAATTTCATTGATTTGAAAACATATTAGAGGGATATGTCACCTTCTGTGGAATCAATAGCCTTAGAAAACATTTGGAAAGTATTTTGACTGTTCTCTGAGGTTTTTAAATCTCATTTTGAAGGCGCTATAATTTGACCTATCATTAAATTTCAGTCTTGTCACTGTGGTCAGGGGCGTGAAACTTCAGAAAGAATTTCAAACCCAAATCAAGATTAAGAATTAGATGGAAAATTGTTCTTATTTGACTTCAATTCTACATAACAGCTAGATCTCATGCCAATACATAACATAAGGCTTATTTTCTCCACCAGTGGAGAGCTTATGACTTTCATTACTTTACGACATTTCAAACCTCTAAAGTTAAGAACACTTATAAATATATATGTCCTCATGAGACACCCTTTCTAAGCTAGAAAATAAATATTTCTCATTTCCAATTCAAATGACCATAAAACTATAAAACACCTCAGTGTCAAGTCTAGTCTTATCTTTGAATGTTAATTCCATTCTCCAGAAGTTTGAAAGAAGTTCATGATAAAGACTTAGATATATTGTCTTGTTTTCTGTAGTTGAAGTACTTTAAAAATGCCTACAAGATATTGAATTGCGATTCTTATTTTCAGGAAATTATATGGTACTTGAGAGATCAAGACTACAATTCTTCTGACTACACAGATGACTGCAACTAATACATAGATGCCTTATGAAAAACACAAAAATGTTTTCTAAGATAATGAAAAAAAAAGATATATCTGAAAAATAAAGAAAATTCAAAATTATTCAGATCAAGGCAAGCTGACTGCATCATAAAAATGTTTGTGCATAGAATGATATAACACCTGTTTTACGCATGCATCCTATTTTACAGAAACAGAACTTGTTTGGTCCCAGAGTATGAGGTATTGATCCCTGCTAGCAACTAAGCCCCCACCAGCCAGTTGTTCACTCTCCACTTCCAGGATGATGGGGAAGAGAACTAGGAGGGCAAATGCAAGAAAAAAATCATGGATCGAGGTAAAGGCACTTTAATAAGGCACACAAAATCCAAAAGGTGATGCAAATGTGATTACAAACCACCCCTTGACAGCAGACTGATAAAAACTTGTCTCTGAATAAAGGTTACTTTGGAAAAACTCAGCCTTCCACCCAAGTTTTATAAGTGAGCATGATGTTATATGGTATGGTATATCCCTTTGGTATGTTTGGGTTCATTGTTCTAGCTCCTTCTCCTCCTAAGCTCTGGCTGATACACAGCCTACTTCCTGGGGTGGGGTGCAGAGTGGGAAACAGAGAAGGCCTTGATGCTCTACAAATAATGTTCAGCAATAATTAAAACAGCTATGCTATCAACACTCTTTTACTCACAAATCTAAAATGTTGAACTGTAGAGGTGCTGAAGAAAGTTACTTCCAATACAACAAGACCCTGTACACAGATCCTCTATAACAAACAAACAAACACCACCTAAATTAAAATTTAAAAAATTAAAATTAAAAAAAATTAAAATTAATTGTTAAGGTTCTTCTGTTTGTTTTCATCTGCTTCTAAGATAAAGTGGTTCTTATTGTCATTAATTCAAGTTAGGAGGAAAGAAACTATAAGCATTAGGAAACCTTAAAAATATTTCCTAAATAAATGTCACAGTACTCTCAAAATAACCTCATGCTAATAAAGTCATGCAGGCCTTTCTGCCCTCAAAGGGAGATTCATTTTTTGGGTAAATGTTGCCAGTGTAGTCACTTAGATTTTCCTGTAAAAATAGTACAGATAAGAATGTAGTTCTGAAACACAATTGACCTATCCTGCCTTAACCATTTGACAAAGAGTCTGGCCTTCAGCTGTCTGCGGCTTGTGGATCACTCTTCAGGAGGTGGAAGAGACATCTTCCACATCCTATGTAGAACCACAACCAACTCTTTTGAAAGACATGTCTGTTCTCCTCAGAACCTGTGTCCCAGTATTGGTTGTCTGCTGGGACGTCGGCTGTCTGTGGTGCCAGGATTATTATATTTCCTATGACTGAATGCACCACCACCAAAACAAAGGAATGAAAATTGTCGTCTTAGTAGAGGATAGAGAAAATTGAAATACAAGTGCTACTCTGGGACAGGAAGCACTGGTGTAGGGACACAGGCTGGGGACTGCTTGACTGGCAGCAACTCTGCAGGGAGGGGTCTGGAGGTCTTGGCAAACACAAACTGAGCATAAGCCAGCTGTGTGCCCTGGCAGCCTGGAGATATTCACAGGGGCACAGAGAGGGCACCATAGGGAGCAATTATAGCACTCTGCTTGGCACTTGTTAGATCCCATCTGAATTCTGTATCTACTCTAAACTATCAAGACAAACATAATACAAAAGCTAGGCATTCTACATCCAATATTCAATATTTGTCTATTGGTCCATTAAACTTCTAATTGTCTGTTTGAGAATTTTTGTATTTGATGACTTCTTTCACAGCCCTTAAAGAGGCCTATGAAAGATTTTGGGCATATTAGCAAACAAAGATCTACAGTTCTTTACCTAAAGTTTAATGAAACAATAATTTTTTTCTTAGCATGGAAAAATTGATCATGGTTATCGATGAAGAGAGATCTAGGATCCTTCCATTCACCACAAATCAGAAAAATATGAACAAAAATGGCGTTTGTATTGAACCAGAAACCTGAGATTTTAATCATTTTTTTGCAATACAAGTAGAGCTAAGATTGCTTTGTGATTTCATTAAGAAGAGTTGTGTTCAGATGTGTTTGCTATAGGCAGCCAAAGCAGTTTCACTGAAGAGGAATGCTTCATTCATTTGTGTGTGCCAAATTATAGAGGTACTTGGAACATGGATATCTTCATAAAATCCTACCATATTCTGCAGCTCAATGTCTGTAAATATTTTATAAAAGTAGACAATAAAACTGTTATTTACTATTTCCTAACTTCTAAACTGCACCCATTGGTGCTGTGGAATACGTTCTGTCACTACATGAATACATGGGAGAAAAGGCAGTCTGGATAATTTGGATTCATCCAGGGTTTGTCATGGTTCTATGAGCAAAAGTTCTTGCAGAAGGATAATTGGCTAATTTTATCTCCTGTTAATTTCTTTCTCCCTTTTTTATATCCATGGTAAGGTAAGGCATGCTAAATATCCTTATTAGGAGTAGTTAGTTGCCTGTTGCTTATTGACAGCAGTGTGCATCCATTCTGTCTCCTGTTTCCACCCCAATCATTTGTTCCTTCCTGCAGACAAAAATTCCTTTTCTTTGTGGTCTGTGTTTACAGGAGAAAGAATTAGAACAATTTCCACTGTTTATCTCCTTATAATTTCACTTTTGTCTGGATAAGTAACAGTCTGGGCAACCTTCATCCCTCCTTTCTTGATTCAGTCAGAGAGGTCTTTTGAGATAGGTTTGTATGAAGATACTAACTGCTTGATAATTTTTTTAAGATAAAGAGTGTTTCATTAAAAAATGCAATTTGTGAAACTCTATTCTCTCTGCAGAACAAAAACCTTTGAAATTTAAAGGACAGACCAAAATATTCTCCTGACTACTTCAAGGCTCCAGGGAGTTGCCTGGGGTATTTCATAACCCAGAGAAACTTCTATGTTATTATGTTTGCAGACTCACAATTTCTTCCAAGACTCATTCTATCACCTTGCAGAACCATTATACCTGCCTTTGTTATCTAAATAGCACTGTAGTGAAACTTATGTTTAAAATATTTCAACATTAATTGAGTTCTGAATTTTGATTATCTTCAGTACAGTACTAAACTCAATACATCTGGCTTTTTGCCAGATATTCTGAAAATGGTACTGAAGTAGATTTTTAAGGACTAGATATTTTAAATAAGGGGGTTTTGCAGGTGTCCAGTTTATTTTTTATCTTTTTACACACTTACAAACTATTTATTCTCTCCAGCAAGGAATAAGGTTGTTTCATTCACTGTTCTCTCAAAGAAAGCCTCTGAATTCACTGATGACATGTTCATGTGTTTTAATTTTCTGTTGGAAAATTAATTATTTTTATATGTATAAATCTGTATTATTTTGATCTTATCACCCCACTAACAACTCAAGCAAATGGCATCTCATTATTATTTCATTTCATATTAATAATTACCTTATTTTTGTGGGGGCTTTTATTTTATTCCAATAAATGTAAGAATTTAAAGATAATTTCTTTATAATACACGCTTAATATCTTCCCATTATAGAACAATTTAAATTTATTTAAAATATAATTTTTGGCAGATGTTTCTTAACCTCAACAGCTGTGACATACCTTCTTTGGCACACCAAAAAATTTTGAAATAAACCCAACACTCACTATCCACCAATTCATGCATTGACTCTAATACAGAGTAGATGATAAATGGCATATTTCAGTGATGAGAAAACTGAGACACTAGTTACTTATAGTCATTTAAGGTCTTGCAACATTTTTTAGGAAAATGACAGTGTTCAGGTAGATTAAAATTGGCAAATTCCAATTTCACTTGTAGATTCCAAGCTACATTTTGTTTTCCCTGGTATTTTAGTGTGCAAAATGGAAGGTATTGCTTTACATTTTATACTTTCAGACTCAATACTTTGTTCAACATGTTGGAGTGGTGTGTGGCACCCAAAAATAGAGAGACAAGCTGTAGCCAGCCTGTGAGTGTGCTTCACTCAGCAAGTAATTAACTTGGAAAAGTGTTCTGGCACAATTTGCCTTTCTAGGAAGGAAGGGGGACTGGAAAAAAATGAAAGACTTCATCAGGGTGGAAGTACTGTAGTTAATAGCTGTTCAGAAATCTTTAGCTGAGAATACAACATAAATTGCGATCACTGCTTCCTGTGGTTTTGTAATGTATCTTTGTGATTTTAGTTAGTTAATATGACTTCATAATTTCCTAATGACTCAGCTGTGGTTTATAATAATATATAGTCCCCACATTTCAATCTTTAAAAGGCATAGACAACAATTCAAATTTCTCTGTTTTCAGTTTAGACTTTATTTAGACTTTCAATTAGACTTTATTTTCGTTTCTTGAAGCCAGTCTGGCTTATAAATTTCTCACTCTGTTCTGCGTAGCCAGAATTTGGGATGTTATTTTTTGCCCAGCTTTTTCTTTTGCCTTAAGTGTCTTTTTATTCCCACAGCAGAGCTAAAAAGGGAGGAGAAATTATGTACAGGTTTGTCATACCAAAGAACAGTAGGAGTTGTTTTGAATTTTAGTCTTTTTTTTTCCCCTTAGATCCCCTGACCCTATATAAATTACCTGCAACAGTGATAGGAATAGATTGAATATAATTTTTGGTATAAAGTGTAAATGGAGCTCAGATTATAATGGATAGCCATAGAGTAACATAAAGAATGTGTTTACTTTTTATTAAGCTTTGCATATTTTCCCGTATTATTTTTTAACACCACTTTATGAAGTTTCTTGCTGCTTACTCTTTGGATTCCTTTTGAACCCAAACATTAATCTCTGTAATAGCATGAGTTTTTTACAATAATCTCTGTCATAGCCTAGGGTATATTTGGAATTTCTTACTGTAGTGAAATTATATCTTTCTTATTGCTCTTTGAACCACTAAAAAACAGTCCTACAAAGCACTGATCATCCTCTCTTCCCATTTCAGTGAACAAAGTAATAAATGGTGCCTTCTTGACTTTGAAATCTGACATGTAAACCTGGGGAAGTGTAACTGTTGCCACACATCCCTCAGATGCCCAATCCCACTTCAGTGGTATCCTTTTCCAATTTTTCTACTACAGTTTCAGCAGTTATTTAATTCAGCATTAGTATTTAATTTCATTTTTACATCCCAAATATTTCAATTTGGGATGTTAAAATGGAAGTGCATACCAAAATTAAATAAGAACATACTTTGAGACCATTTGTTAATTTTCATACATAGCTCAACAAAACTCTGCATTTCATCCTTAATCTTAAGTGAACAGTATATGCAGAGGGCAGTAGTGAAATACTTAACAAAGAGCCTTGAGAGCTGAACTAGATTTAGGCTTTTGGTCATTATTTCATACCTGTTGTGCAGAGGCATAATAGAGGTTTCTTCTATAATGAGATTGGTTTTGGAAGAAAATCTAGATAATATGTACAATGGCATGCTGAAAAACTCAAGCACATATGTCCATATAGCCATATTTGTGTAACTGTGAAAGTCTTTAAAAATTAGCCCATGTGTTTTTAATGCTTTTACTGAGAGTTGAGATATATAAAACATAATTTGCGTCCAGTATTGACTTCTTATAGGAAAGAAAAAGTCCTGGAATGCTTTTGTTAAAAATACCTAAAACCTTACTGAATAGTTGCTGTTACAAAACTCCTTTGATTTTACACTTTTCCTTTCACAGTGTGTGGCTCTGTACTCTATTTCACAGGGCAATGCTCTGTTGAAAGCTGTCACTCCAAGAAGCAGTGTGATAGTTGTCAGTGATATCCAAAGAAGACTGAATTGTATATACATATACTTTTTTTTTTTCAGTGTGTCCTTAACACATCGACTTTCCTGGCTGTGGGAGCTCAGTAAAAAGAGAATCAACATAAGGTGAAGCATATCTCCTGCTGGGTGGCCAAACTGCATGAAATCTCATGCTTCATTAGTGGTGCTTCTCATACCAGCTGGTCAATGGATCATGAAAATGAATCAGAAGTATAATGGGGACTTTTTTCCAGTTGTAGCAGTCATAAACAATTATGTACTCCTGGCTCCTACTCTTTCAATACATAATGATTTAATTGCTTTTGCCTTATCCATAAGAGAAACAGGATATAACATTTAGAGTTGAAGGAATGAGAAAAGCACTAGGAATCTGTTTAACAGGTCCCTATTTTGGCTAGATGCTTTTCCTGTCTGTGCTTCATTTTCTAAGGTAAACATGACATTCTATATTATAATACAGAAATAAAATTCTTCCAGCCATACTCTACTACAAAGCTTTCACTTCTTCCCAAATTTAAGGCAACGATTTATGGTGTCTCTCTTTCTGGTTTTCCTATTTAAAGGAAAGGAAAAAGAGGCCTTAGAGGAGACAGGGTTTTAAAGGTGAATACTGACTTCCCAAAAATCTGCTTTTTCCAATTATTTTCAGATATAATGAAATTGGGAAATAAAATCCTAAGAAAAAATGCAAGATATTAGTACAAACACAGAAGAATATAGTACTTACTTACATATCTTAAATGTCTATCTTTCCTGCACTCTTTCGCTTGATGCTCTGCTCAAGCAAGAGTACTCTGCCTCTGCCAGTATTGGTCCAGATTTAACTAAGTTGTCTTCCAATATTGTCCTTTTCCTAACAGCCCAACATTTGGGATGAGATTGGCTCTACCAGAAAGGAATCATCAGAGAAAGAATGCTGCTTTTCTTTGTGGCATTAGCTTCTTTTCTATAACTAGTCATACATACAGCTAGTGCCAACATAGCTGACTGTAACCAGTCATACATGTGTATGAGCCTCCTCTTTCTGTTGTCTCAAATGCTCAACTGTAGGAATTGCACTGTGTTTTCTTTCTGATGGCAGAGCCTTTCAGGAGTAGGAAATTATATGAAATTAAGGCTTTCACCATAGTAGTGAGTGTGTGTTTAGCTCAACTCATTGTGGGAAGCACTGCCTGGTAAAGAGCTGGGAGCTGGACTCTGTACATGGCCATGTGTACTGCCCTATGAAGAGTTTCCTCTATGCTTAACTGTCATATGAATTTGGTGTGCATGCAGATCAGTGGGAAATAAAATCAGTTTTAACATTCAAGGAATTGAGACATTAAAGAAAAGTTTTTCAATTTTTGGACAAAGTAGATTTGTTTTTGTTTTCTGGAAAAAGGAGAGAGGAATCAACTAATTATGTTTTAAGCATCAACCAATTGATTTTGTCTTTTTTTCTTTCTCCTAAGACTTCTTTCAGACCTTCTTTCTGGTGATCACACTTCAGTCCTTCTTAATCCTCTACGCTCTAGTGAGTTCAATTTCTGGAGTAGGATTTGAAGTTTCAGATATTACAAGGTTCCCTTGTCTGAAATCAGCAAAGGAAATGTCTGCCACAAAAGAAGGAATAGCTTTTATGCACTTTTCCTCTTCTTAACTTCAGCTATGTATATCTAAAAATTATAAACACCGCATAATCTATGCTATTGTTCTTTTCTTCCCTCCTCTGCCTCCTTAGCTCAAAAAGAAAGGTTATACCATGTCTGCTGAGATTATATGTTTATCAGTCTACATTGTATTCGGATTAATATAGATGTGGCTTTTTTCCCTTTGGTTAGAAGAGATGTGCAGCCTGCTGTTTGTTTTGATTCATCCTTTTCCTCTGTTCACCTCAAAGGTCTGAATCTTATCATTTACCTTCCATACTAATGTAACAGCTTTTCAGCCTAGTAATAAAATACTTGACTGAACATTGTGTATTCTTGTCTGTATCTTACATGAGATATAAAAAGCTGCATAACTACAGGCCAAGCGTATCTTTCACACTGCTAATTCTTATCAGCAACTACAGATCTTTATAAGACTGAGTTCTGCGCTTGGGATCGCATATTGAAAATGAAAGCACCAGTTAATGTACTTTTCAGTTTTTCCTGTGAATGAAGAAAATAATAGCCAATATACTTCAAAGATTCACATTGTCAAAGATCAGCAGAATTTTTTATGTCCAGCTGATAAGAAATGGAAAATCTACCTTTTAACTTTGAAATTAACTTGGAGACCTACATCTTCTCTCTGCTCTTTTGTTACTACATTATAAAAAAGAAGCAATGAACGAATCTTTGTAATGAAATAAGTCCAGGACTTTCTTTAGCCAGAAGTAACATTTTCAAACACATCTAAATGATTTAGAAATTGTAAGAACCTTTCACTTACAGATTTAAAGTTAAGGGAAGTTTTAAAATGTGAGTTAGACACCTGTGAGGCTGTGAAATTCCCAGAAGATCAAAGAATTAAATTTTATGGATCTCAATATTCAAACCACTCGTTGTTATGTTTATAAAGAATTTACCTTTTTATTTTCTTGTAGTATACTTCAGTTATATTTAAAATATTGTTCTACATTGGTCATTATTTCTGAGAATTGTGTTGGGGGGTTTTTATGCATTTCCTATAAAATGAAATGACAAACTTCTTTTTAGTTTATTTTCATGAGTCTGTCTTCTCATTGAAAAAAAGAACTAGTAGAAAAATATTATAGGTAGTTTACAATTTAAATAGCTTACATTTTTAGAATACTGGGAGCATGAGATAGTAAATTCTGATTGTTATGACACTTCACTGTCAATGTCTTGCAGTTCTGCATGACCAATGCTTAATTTAAAAATTATTTTAAAACTGATTTTGGGTACTGAATCAATTGTGTTGTGATAGCCATCTAAGAAACAGTTTTTCCCAAATATGGCACAGACTACGGTGTTCTAATGACATTTCTGACAGCATTACTTCTACTTACATAAGGTGTTGACTATTTTCACAGTATTATTGCTTTGTGCTGTGACTCTCTTATCACTACTGCCATTCAGTGTGAAGGACATTCCATGGGACTAATTATTGTCATGTTCATTACACTATGACATTTACAAAGAGTAGACTTTAAATATTGATTCTTTACTGCATCTTGGAAAATAAATTTTTGTTAAAGGGATTACTCTTGGTGCTTTCTTGCAGCAGTTGGTCCTTGATGAGTTGTTTCAATGCAAAGTACTGATTTCAAATTTTGAAAAATTTCACTTCCTTTCTTGTCAAAATGTATCAACTTCTAATTTTGTCACCGTGCAAAAGCAACATGTTTTAATAATTTAGTGAATGAAAACATAAATATTTCATCTTATTCTGAACCAGTGAAAATTAGCCTAGCTCTACTCACTTCCATAGAGCTAGACCGGTTAAAAATAATTTAAATTTCAGATTATCTTCAATTTGGAAAAGTCTAAAAGAATACATGTAAAGTTACATTGTTAAATTGGAACAAACTCTTGAATCATGACTTCCATGTAATTAAAATAATCCCTTCAGAAATTATCAATTTTTCGAACAGCACACGTAGACAATACTGAAATATATACATTCATATATTGCAAGGTGATTACTCTACCAAGTCTATCTGTAGATAGAGCATTTGATGAAGATTTGTGATCTGTGAATGATTATGAAATATAGTTGCATCCCCCATAAAAGAACAGCACATTCCCAGACTGGAATAATGACTGTAGTTGAAAGTGTAGCCCAAATTTTGATATTTACCCAATAGCTGGAGAAGGACTATGGACAATGAAAAGCAGGCTGTAATGTTATAGTTCCTCCAGAAACACAAGTAGTAAACTCAAGATCATGCTGCACCAGTAAAATGTGATTGTGAAAAAATGTTAAAAACACTATAAAAATTAGGAACTAACAGTAAATAGTAATAATTGTAACTCTGTGATATACAGTCTAAGAAAACCCATATTTTGCCTGGAACTCGTTCAGACAGGTTTTTTTCAACCTCAAGTTTCTGCAAACACCATAAAAATAGAAAATAATCCTACATATATGTGCAATGTGTCAGTCAAGTTAGCCCATGCAGTGTAACATGCTCTAAAGTGCTCTAGACCATGAAAGAAATAGAACATAGTGTTCAACAGAGAGCATGACACAATATAATGATTATTTTGTCTGGTTGTCTTTTTTCACAAGCATCCTCCACTTTGTATATCATGAACTGAACTTATCTAAGTTAGAATAATTACCACCATATATTTGGTCTTACTTCATTTGTGACATATATACCTGTCCTTTAAGAATTGCTTTTGTGATTTTTACATTATATTTTTGCTGTCTCCTTTATTTTATTTTTTGTCATTCACATTTTAGACAAAATAGATACTAATAAAATAATTCTATTATTTATCTCCATCATTGGCATAATAGCAACTTTAATGAAAACAAGGATAAAAACTTGGACACTGGTAATTACTCCAATCACATTTTCCACATTTTCCACACAACCCACTATAATTTAGTGCATCTTTATACTGTGTCCTTCATGTATTCACATCACAGTGAGAAATACACAGAGCTGTCACTAAGCATAAGTCAAGCTGAACAAATGGGGTTTTAATTCTGACTGGAAAACACAGCCAATCTACTGTTCGTGATCTCACATGGAAGAGCATTGCAAAGGCATGCAGTAGTTGGACTAGTGGAATCAAGCTGGTTGGGAGGAAGACATTTGAAGATGAAGAAAGAGTATAATGAGAATAGGCTGTATAAATCTGCAGTACAGTGAATATAAATTTATATGATCAAAAATAGGACAAAAAATTCTTCCAGGCCAAGTTACTGAAACAGCTAAAATGCCAAAGACGAAACTTTGGGATGTTTAGGAAAACCTGGAGAGCAGGTGATTTTATTAATTAACAACTGGAAGCTAAATAAGGATAAGTGGAACAAAATGTCAGAGGGGCTTGTAGCTTTATGACAAATGATAAAAAACTATTAATTTGAGACGATTAAAAAGAAACCCCTCTATTTATAATTTATTACTTGATGCCTTCAGATCTTAGTTTTATTTATACCTGTAATTGACATCATTTAAGTAGAAAAGAATTTCTCTGCAGCTGTCAAATATACATTCTATATACAACTTCCCAATGTGTAATAATTAAGAATAGAGAATTTGATAATAGAGAATTTGAAAAAAAATCACTGCTGTGCTCCTTTTATGTACTTTATTTTCCTGCAGGATTGTAGAATTCTAGCACAGGCAACAGTCTGTAGCTTCATTTTGAATCATCTGCTTTATGCAGTGTTTTTGTACAATGTATTACATTCTGGTCCCATTGAAATTAATGACAAAATGGACCCTGCATTCTGAGTGGTACAGATTTTACCAGTAATATTCTCAACAGTATACATACATCTGTGTAAATTTAATTCTCTCATTAGCAATGGATGAACCACAACAGGCTCACTGATATGCTTCAGATAAACATCACAAAAATTTGGCTGCCTATCCAACTACCCATACAAATTGGCAAATATGTAGGAAATCTCTGGAGAATTGACTCTCTCAGGAAATTTCTAGCAATTACTACATCTGTTGAAAAGAGGAGCTATCAGGATTTTGGCAGTTGCATGAAAGTATTTTTCGTAATCTAAAAGAATGGATACCATACAAATATTTGATTTAAAAAGAAAATATGAAGAATGTATTTTAAAGGAAAAAAATAACTTTTGTATCATTTAGATAGTCAGATACTCACAATGACTTTGAATTGTTTCCTATCCTAAAAAAGTTCTGGGAGAAGGATTTGTTTAAAAGTCGTAAACATTACATTTTTCCATGAATTCAACATTTTGTGTCTTTTTTCCCTCAAGATTATTGAAACATTATGAATTCAGGTCCACAGGTTAAAAATCATATTCTATAAGAAATAAATAATCTTTTTTATCAGAGATTTTTGCGCTGTTCTACTGCAGAAAATGACCCAGAAGATGGTGAATATCTACAGCCTAAAACTCATAATGCAACCTTATTTGGACAGTTTGGAGGATATTTATCTAGAGCTACATTCTGCAAAGTAATATGCATAACTTCCAATTTTACAGCCTCCTACATCTAATCCCCCTGAGAAACAATTAATTTAAATGTGAACTCTCTTCATATAAGCCAAAATGTTCAACACAAGAATAATTTGTCTAGAATACTTTGTGATACTTGTTAGTGCTAGACTGTGACCTAGCTGGACAAGTTTCTGTCAAGAAGATACATGATCCACAGCAATCCTGTTTGGTGACAATGAGAAGACTAGATCACTTCTAGACCAATTTTAAGTCATCCTATTACAAAAATTAGTGATAAAGTTCTATGAAATCTCCAATGAATTCTCAGACAATCAGTTCTGACAATAACTCTCACTTGCACTACAAATGGAGGCCACTCAATATTTCAGAGAGGTTATAGTTCTACCTCAAAATTTCCCTTCACATATGATTAAGAGACATCAATATTAACTCTTAACAGTGGTCA
Organism: Geospiza fortis; assembly: GCF_000277835.1. NCBI lineage: Eukaryota > Metazoa > Chordata > Aves > Passeriformes > Thraupidae > Geospiza > Geospiza fortis. Next base: position 3,267,521 of record NW_005054359.1, on the reverse strand, counting down.
GATATTAACATAGTAGAGATAAGTACCTGATTTTAATAATTTCTTTGGAAATTTAGATTTGCACACTGCCCAGTTCATTTTACTATATCAGCTTCCACTTTTTGCGACAAAGTACCATATCTGCTGCTTTAAACATACTTCCAAAATTTTAACTACTGCCAATAAAAACATCTGAAAAAATAAATATTCTGCATGTTAAGACTACCATATAAAATCTTACAGGCAAGTCATAAAAGCGTAGCAAATAGTACTGTCACTACAAAGACAAGAAATACTGAGCATTTTCTGACCTCCAGCTCCCAGGCATGAACATCAATGCACATAGACAAGGGCAACAGACGGGAGCAGCTGGAAGACATTGGACAGCAAGAAAACTACCATGAATTGTCATCATGGAGACCTGGTGGAATGACTCTCACAACTGAAATGCCGCAATGGATGGCTATAAAGTCTTTAGAAGGTACCAGCAAGGAAGGACAGGCAGTGGGTTATTCCTGTATATTAGGGAGAGGTTTGAGTGTCTAGAGCTTAATGATGGTGATGAAAATCAAGCATTTAGGGGGATTTTTAAATCAGGGGGAAGGCTGACAAGGCAGACATCCTGGTGGGAGTCTGTCATAGACTACCCAACCAAGATAAAAAGACAGCAGAAATATTCTTTGAGCTGGGAGAAATTTTATGGGGGACCACTCATGCAGGACTTCAACTTACCAGATGTCTGCTGGAAATACATCACAGCAGAGAGGAAACCGTGTAGGATGTTCCCAGAGAAGGAATCGAGGAGTATATAGAAAATAACTTCCTGACACAGCTGGTGAGCTAGCAAACTAGGGAAGATGTGCCCACTGGACCTGTTTGCAAACAGAGAAGGACTAGTGAGTGATGTGATGGTTGGAGGCTGTCTTGATAGTTTTTGGTTCCTGGGAAATAAGGAGGGAAGTCAGCAGAATTGCTACCCTGGACTTCCAGAGTGACAAAAAAAGACTGAGGTACTTAATGACTTCTTTTCCCAGGCTTTAATAGCAAGACCAGTTGGTTTTGGGGTACCCTGAGCTGGAAGACAGGGACAGGGAGCAGAACAAAATCCCTGTATTCCAAGGGGAAATAGTCAGTGACCTGTTATGTCAATTATCTGTGCAAAAGTCTGTGGTGCCAGATACAAAAAAGTGCACTTGTAAGTACTTTTGCCTTAAAATAATAATGAGAAGTTGAAATCTAACTTAAGTTAAAACTGATGAAAATATGCTTTGCTATCATCTCTTCAAAAGCTTTGTTAAGATATATTTGAATTAATAAGTTGCACCAGTTTGTAAAACAGTTTTCAGACTACCTCTGAAATTCATGAGATACTGATGGGTTTTTGGAGTAATATTATTTTAAGTACTGACAGCCGCAAGGCTCCCACATCTAGTATCATGAAATTAGCTGCTCTCTCTGGTTTATGAAGTTTTCTTCCTGACAACAAATTTCTGATTAAGATGGCTGTTTGTCAAAAAATGTGGATGGGAAGAAGTTTGGGTATTGAGAGATTTATTTGGGGAAGAAGAGTATTGACAAATCATGTGTTCAGAGTTCAGAGGTGATTAATCATTCATTGATACTAATAAAAATATGATCTATTTTCTTCTATTTGATGAAATATAGGTTTGGTCAATACTTAATCTGACACCAGATCCTGTAAATCAATTACTTGCAAGTACTTAACCTTCTTCAAGATTAAGTAATTTTACAGACAGTGCACAATTTTGCTTTGTGTTTAAGTGTCTTCATACTTTTGTTACCCTGTGATAGTATGAAAACAGGATTGCAAAGAAAAACTGCTGTTTTTCAATTTGTAGATCAACAGAATTGTGAGAACTGGCCTCCAAACATTAATTTTAATGGTTCACCTTTTGAATGTATTGATAGTTTTTTAAATCTCTACCATCTTTTAGAAATTGTTCAGTTACTGCATTTAGGAAACTGGAATTTGAAACAAGAGCTTTGGAACTTAAACAGGGTAACAACATACCTTTGGAAGAGTCAAAAGTTATTCTGGATGAGATAGCCTACCTTCCTGCTTCATGTCCCTGGCTGTATTCATATTTTTTCTGTCCAGATCACAGCTCAAATTCTTACATCCTGAGATTATCCTTGTAAAAATTCTGATTATCTTTCAGATAGCTTTTTTGAGTCTAGCTGACTTGGGTCTGGAAGCCTTACAGCAATGGGATACCAGAACAAACATTTGAACACAAATACCCCTCACCTCCAGTTTTTGTAGTGTTGTTGAGGAGTCACAAAGGAACATTTCTACTGAAAGTCTCCCAAGTGAACTGACCTCTTTTATCTGAGGTGAATACATTGCTATTAAAAGAAAAAGCATCCTAAGGGATGAACACAAGTACTATAATAGGTGCCACTTAATTTAAAAAAAAACAAGTACATCCTTGCCGTAAGTCAACCCCCGGTTGCTACTTGCCAGCTTATTGAACGTTTCTAACTATTCCCATTTGGAGCAGAAGAATGGAAATTCAGGTCCCTGTATGTTCTGGCCTTTGACCTGGCTATGGCCATATGGGCAATTGAACAAATGTCCATGAAACAGTCAGCTTGTCCCTCCACTACAGCACTAGAGAAATTTGCCTTGGGAGGTGTGTTCTTGCTGAACATTACTTCCAGTGGTAATTAACCCATTCAGAAATCCCTGCAAAGGTCACTGCAGTTACAAGTTAAAAATAGCCACTTTCTCACAAATTTAAGGTAAAAGCTGCTCTTGAATCCAGCTAGTTCTAAATCAAACAAAATCTAGGCAGACTTGAATGGGTGTCTCTATTTTCAATTTTTAAAAATATCTATGTTCCATGAAACTCCAGAAAACTGGTGATGCCTTGAGACGCTGACCTAGAACAGACACTAGACAGAGCTAAAAGAATAAAGTGGTTATTTATTAATAGGCTTTAAAGGATACACCTTGGGCAGTACAAGGGCATGGCCAGGGCTACACCCAAGAGAGACCCAAAACGGTCATAAAATGGATGACCGGCCATGAGGTCTCACACTTTTATTAGCTTTGGTCCACTTGCATATTGGAGTTAATTGTCAAATTGTATCTTCAGGTTATGAAGTCCCATGCTCCTTGTTTGCTCTCTTCAGTTCCCTTTATTTGTCCTTTTTGGACCTGAACGTTGCAACAGTTGTCTTTGGTCTCAAGCTGGAAAAGGATTGTTTTGTCTACCCACCCTGTGAAGAGAACCCACTAAGACTTAATATGAAGCTCAGAGCTACAACTCTAGGTAGCACAGAATCTGAAAAACAAGAAAGCTAAAACTTAAGGCATCACCGGAATGCTTCTTCTACCCCACCCCCTTCCCCAAATATCTATAATTTCTCTTTACTCATTTCCCCTGCAGATGTCTGGTTTAGATACATTCACATATATGTGAATTGAGAAAGCTTAAGAAAATCATTTAGCAGCAAATTCTCCACTGGTATGAATTAATAAATTACAGAAGAGTTACTTTTATTGACATGCGTTATGAATCCAGAGAGATATTTGGAAGAGAACTTTCCACTTATGCTTGTTATCTCAACAAGTTACGCAAATGTTTTCTTTGATACCACACGAGCAATATTTGAAAGAGAAAATTCCATGGAAATTCTATATGCTGTGTTGTGGCCTAAGTCTTAAGGACCGGCTATGATATTCAACATTGGGCCTTTTCTTGTGTATAGCTCAACAGGAAGAGTAATACAGACACCAAGGCTATTCCCACTGGTTATTTGCCTCTCCAGCTCTGGGGGAGCAAGCTGAAAGCTGGATGACTCGATTTGGCAGTAACAGTATATGGCAGTGGCTGTAGGAACATAGCTTTGGGTCTTTTATAAGATGGACAAAAGTGAGGAGCTGGCTGCTACCACTACAGCTCTGCATCCGACTGTGTCTGCACTGGAGGAGCCCTCATGAAAGCTTTTGCTGTGCTGGCTAGTGAGAAAAGCTGGATATCAGTAAATCAAACATTACCTTGACAATCTCTATTGCTGTTCACAAGTCAGGGAATATTTTCCATGTTTGTCTTACCTACTGTGTCTGATTAGACTGAAAGTGGTGTAAGTCCTGGTACATCCTCTACATTGTAACACCTGGTATATATTTTTTCTTTTAATATGCTTATAGTCTCAAAAAAAAAGACATCTGAATGTATTTTGATGGAAATAACAGGACACATAAAACTTTGAGTACAAAAATGGGTTAAAGTGTTATCAATTCACTGGCAGGGCAGTTGTCTTTTTGGTAGCATGACCTAACTTTCTTTGAATTCCAGAACTGTTATATGTACAGCTGAAATATCTATACCCAGACAGAAGGAGTTGCTGCATTAATTCTGAACATCTTTTTTTCATAAGGTACTAAAATACTCCCATGGTGTAAGGTTTTTGTGTCTGTGTACTTCAGAGGAGAGCCAGGTTTGATAAGGAAATATCTTACAAAATATTGCAGACTTTCACAATATTGGCCAAATTTATAAAGCTGTTCTATTAGTAAAATAGCCACAGCATTTTGATTTGTCTTACCATTTTTATCACAGCTGTTCAAAATCATGAAACCCTCATAAACTTGATGAAATAGAGTCATAATTAGATGTATCTGGTACATATTGTTGTATTGATATAAAATCTTTCTGATGATAAATACAGAAAATTCAGGAGGAAGACATGAAATAATTCTGGAAGTCAGTACTGCTAATTCCAAGCATGCATATATAATTACTAAGAAAATTTAAAAGTATCGATAATATTTCTGCACTTTGAAGGACAGTTTCAAAAATATGTATCTTAAAAAACATTGTTTTTTTTTAGAAGGCTTATTTTGCACAAGGAGCTGCTGCAGGACCATGTCCTGGAAGCCACACAACAGCCTGCACTGATGGGTGGTATGAGATGAGACGAGACAGCAGTCTATCAGGAAAAGATACGTGGTTTTCTTATGCAAGATAAAAGAAGCTATGGAAAGGAAATTGAATATTTTCATAGGCAAGATCTGAGCAGTGCACAATGGGAAGATCCATCTGGGCTCTTTCTGATGTCTGATGCTGTGTGAATTCAAGGTGCCTAACATCTGAAGGGAACTAAGATTTACTCACTGTTCATGTTTCTGGCATTATTTTCTCTTTCTGAATCAGATGTCTTATTACACTATTTGCTTCTGTATCTTTCTTACTGAGATCCAAATGGAACTGTGCAACACTCCCTCCATCCCCAATACTGAACACACACCAAGACCCAAAGCAGCATCAGTGAACACTGTCAATTTTTTGAATGTAGCTCTTAACATCAGAGCCTAGCTAGTTCTTCATATTAAAACCATAAAATAGAAAGAAGCAAAATATACAACTGGCAACAGAAGAGTAAAAATAATCTCTATGGTGTATTTTATTTATTTTTTAAGAATGAAATATGTTATTGAATACTACAAAAGAGCACTCACCCATGGCTGACCAAATTAGTTATTTATTGGGGGTTCTTGCTGACAGAATTTTACACAGATTGAATTTTTTTAGACTAAGTATTTATTTTTAAATAAAAGAAGGAAAATGTTCTTTCTGTTTTCCTATTCAAATTAAACAGATCACAAGTTACTAGAGTTTGGAATTGCTTAAAATAGCTTGTTTTCATTTCACTACCATATGTAAGTATAATTTTCTGCTTCTGTTTTACTCTTTATCAACGGCACTAAAAAGTTTTAGTCTACATGAATCCAAATATTCTGTGGCTGAATAAAAGACAGCCCTGGCCCTAAGGCCAAGTGGCACAGACAGCTTAACATCTACCTGTTCCTTCTAGAATAGATAGGCACTTCCTCAACAGATAACTTGAGCTGTGAATCCTCAATGGATCTTGTAGGGCATTCTTGTAGTATTGACACATGTATCAAATGTTTTTGTGGCTCTCTGTTCTATATATTTTTTCATTTCAATTTGTCCGAAATAATTCAAGGATGATTTTTAGTCCTTCAGAATGGTGTTTGATAGAATGGACCTGAAAAGACCTTTAGGGGATGTTCTTATAAAGGGTATTATGTAAGGCAGGGTGAGAGGGATGGTGCAGTGGGATGGAGCTAGAAAAGTGCCAGAAGACCATGACATGAAGGAATACAAAACTACTGCAGTCCTGCCAATTAACCTTTTGGAACAAGAGTTTCCAAAATATAGTATGCTCCAAACTCTACTGATTTACTCTTACAGGGGACTCATGCACAGCTAACCCTGAGAGAAAACTAAAATGGTAGAAGACTGAAGGCTGGTGTTTAAATTCAATTCCTGACTACTTTCTATACTTTCATAGAGTAGATGTGCTTTTTTAGGACTTTGGACTTATGAGATAGGGGTTTCAGGTAGAGCCTGGGTATTTTGGTATAGCAATCATCAGAAGTCTGACCAGGATATATGATTATAAAATAGATATAATATATAATACATAGTACATGATATACAATAAATAATACATGTACATATACATACACACATTTCCAGATCTGAAACAGCCATTCCAGAAAACCTGAGGCCCTCTGTGTGACTACTCTTATTTAGCTGTGTGGAGGCCTAGTCAAGGTCTCCATTATGGAAAGATATTATAAAATTTACCTCACTGGAAAGATTTTCCAAGAGCTGTGCTTCTTTATTTTCATAGAAGCATTATTTATGTTTATTGCAAAATACTTCAGTCTGTTCTAGTCACAGATAAATAATAATTTATAATAATTTTACACTGTTGATACTTACTGTCATAACAACATCTAATTATATAAATCATCTCATACAGTTCTAAATTACAGGGATTTTACTACCTGTCCTCTCCTCTTTAATTATATATCTATATATATGAACATGTAAGCCTTTTGATTATCCCCCAGTACCTGAAAATATGTGTTACAAGATTATTGAAATCAGCACCATGCAAGATTAGACAAAGAGCACAGAGAAAGAATGTGCCTTCATTCCACAGTTTAAAAATACAGGGGACCTTTGATGCTTGAAACAGGAAAAATGTTTTAAAAAATTATAAAAAAAAAAATGTTCTTGATGGAATGGAAGAATCAAGGCAAGTGTAATTATCCTGGGTAGCGTTTGAGCATACATTTTGTAAAACACCACCTTTTTTTCTACTAAGCATGTATTTCCCTGCTCCAGTCAAAATTTCACACAGTGGATGATTCAATAGGTCTTTAAGATAAATGATTCATAGGTGTGTAATGCTTAAAATCTTTGGCAAGAAATTCAGTTTGACTCTAAAAGTCTATATTTTCATGTCTTAATTGTGGCTGATGAAGGTCCTAAAATTCTGTATGATTTAACAATATATTAGTAATATAACAAATTTTATCTCATGCTCAAGATTTCCTTTGACTGGGACCATGAAGAGAATTAATTCTATAGAAAGTAATAGACATAAACACTGTTGGTTGCAGGGAGATCTGGACTGTCTAAAAAACTCTTTGCTGGTCAAACTCCAACAATTTTCATTTTAAAAATTATTGATTATAGCATTAGCAACAAATTTGTTTGTTTGCTTACTTGTTTGCTTGTTTACAAAAAAATCATCTCACTTTTAGAATATGAACTTTCTTTGTCCTTACCTTGTGAGTTAGGTATAGATATCTGGGACACATCTTGCCTTCGGATCACCATACGTACTATACTTCCCACTAAATGAGACTGATCAAAATTCTTTTACAGAATTCTTGTCCATTAGTTAAACCAAAAATAAATTCCTGGGAATGAATGATACATTTTTGCTTTTCACGTTCCAAAATATAAAAGCAAATTAAAATGTCTCTGATTATTATTTGCAAATTAAAAAAAAGAAAGCAGCAAACCAGCAAACATTTTCATCCAGAAAATGTTTCAGAGAACTAAGTAAATATAATAGTCTTAAAGATTATATGAAACCATTTTTATATGGAAATGCTGACTGATGTGAACAAAAAAAATTGAGTTGCAGAAGATTTGCACTGTGAAAGACATTTTTTTCCTGAGAAAGAGAACAGTGATGATACTTAACTTAGCCTAGATCCTCTTACTAATATTAACAAAATCATAAGGGAAATTGCAGAGCACATTGTCATTAGCACACATCTTCAACTCAGAATATGTTGGACTTTATGAATTGATAAATCCTTTGTCTGAATAGCGTATATTTCTGTAGCAGACTAGATGGCAAGAAAAATTCTACTCTTCATGAGATGAAAGTGATCATTTGGTTGAAGAGGAATATGTATTCTTACATTATTTTTCCATTAATTCATTTGCTGTTCCTTGAAATTAAGCACAACCTTGGAAATGGGCAAACATCTTGTTTTTTAGAGAGTAAGAGAAAAGTGCAGGGATTCCAAAGCTGCAATGCAGATTATTGTATGTCAGCCTCATACATCCTAGCAAAACTCAGTTTTAGTCCAAGAAAGACCTTCTTCAAAACTTGCTTTGCTATCAAATAAGGTTTCAGTTTTCCAAAAATATGTTGGTAAAATATTTTACAGAAACCAGGTTTAGTGCAGGATTATGCTATGAATGTGTTTCATTTTAATGGTAAATCCAGGTCTTCAGTTACCATATACATCTTCCACTAAAGTTATAGGAGTACAGCTTTCTATATTAGCTGAAAACTTATCACTCCTCTCACCACCATTCAGATAAAAAGACTTATAAAGTTTCATCACTGTCTTATAATAATGCTAGGCAATGCTGATACTGATCAGTCAAAGAAAACCAAGTTATGTTACACACCAGCTGAGGATTCCTGCAACTCACCAATCAGACCATCTGATAGAAGGAATAATTTTTTTCCACTCACTAGATAGTTGTTTAAGGAAGAGGGCACAAGAACTCATAGAGTGAAGGTAAATAACTCCTTTGACTTACCATAATGTTTCAAAGCACAAAAAGGAATCAAAGATTGTGTTGTCAGTCAACTAAAGGGTAAGTTCATTATCAAGAGCTGCAGGATGTGTTAACACAATGTCTCCTGTGAACAGACAAAACAAAGGCAAAGGGAGCTTTCATAAGGGTTAAGCAATGTTGTGGAGGGCTTTGGGTTCTCTTGGAGCTTTTAGTGCCCTGGTGCTTTTTCTTGTTATACTATGCACTGAAGGTATTAGGGCAAGACTGTTTACTCAGTTGTTTTCTTCCCTATGATTCTCTACTTCAGCAGTGTTCAAAAACTCCTAAATGATATTTTAAAATTATTCTTTCCTTTTGGGCAAAGGTATTTTGTCTACCTTATCACATTCCCTCCTGCTTATCATGTTCTTCAAATTATCTGGATTTATTTCTATATTAAGAGAAATGTATTGTTCAGCTTCTCAACCCTTCATTTCAAAATTTAACTGGTCAGTTTGCTCTGGAGTCTCCAGAAGTAAAAAAGAGTTTTTCCCACTCATTACTGAAGCAACTTCTTTAAGGAATCTCTGAGATCAAGGTGAAGTACAAATTATGCAGTCAAGACTTATATGAAAGTATACTTGATAGAAACTCAATAGATAGTTTTGGTAGAACTCCTGTGATAACATATTTAAGGTACAGAAAAAACCTACTGCACAACCTACTGCTGGCAGACAGGAGTGAGGATATGTGAGAAAAATAGCTTATGCAGATACCATAAGAGAGAGAAAAAGAAGAAAGAAAAAGAAGAAAGAAAAAGAAGAAAGAAGAAAGAAAAAGAAAAAGAAGAAAGGAAAAGAAGAAAGAAGAAAGAAGAAAGAAGAAAGAAGAAAGAAGAAAGAAGAAAGAAGAAAGGAAGGAAGGAAGGAAGGAAGGAAGGAAGGAAGGAAGGAAGGAAGGAAGGAAGGAAGGAAGGAAGGAAGGAAGGAAGGAAGGAAGGAAGGAAGGAAGGAAAGGAAAGGAAAGGAAAGAAAGGAAGGAAGGAAGGAAGGAAGGAAGGAAGGAAGGAAGGAAGGAAGGAAGGAAGGAAGGAAGGAAGGAAGGAAGGAAGGAAGGAAGGGGCTCCAGGTGTCAGGGATTCCCCTGCAGACTGTGGTGAGGACTAGGCTGAGGCAGCTGTGCCCCTGCAGCCCAAAGAACACCATGGTGAAGCAGGTATTCACACTGCAGCCCATGGAAGGCTCCATGCTGAAGCAAGTGGATATGCCAGAAGGAAGCTGTAATCCCATGGAGAATCTGTGCTGGATCAGGGTCCTGGCAGAACAGATGATTCCATGGATAGCATACACTGGAGCAGTCCAGTCCTGGAGGACTTCACCACATGGAAGGAACCCGTGCTGGAGCAGTTTTGAAGAGCCCTAGCCTGTTGTAAGGACCAGTGTTGGAGAAATTCATGGGAGGACTATCTCCTATGGAAGGAACGCCACAGTGGAGCATGGGAGAATAGTGATGAGATGGAGTGGCAGAGACAGCCTGAACTGACTACAGTACTCATTGCCCATCCCTCTGTGCTGCTAATGGAAAGTAGGTAAAGAAACTGAGAATAAAGTTGAACTCAGAAAAATTTCAGAGGCAGGGGACAGATGTTTTAAGATTTGTCTTTGTTTGAGAAACTTATCTAATTTTGATTTGCTTGGTAACAGATCAAACTAATTTCCCCAAATTTAAGTCTGTTTTCCCATTATAATAATTGATGAATGATCACCCTGCCCTTATGTCAACCCATGAGCTTTTTGTCAATTTTTTTCTCCCCCACTCCTGTTGAGGAGGAGTGATAGGGTGGCTTATTAGGTACCTGGCCTCCAGCCAAGGTTAATCCACTACAACATCCCCATTTCTAGGTCAAGTCTGCCACTAGAGAGCTGCACATTTGGAGCCAATGGAATAGGCAGACATGGGAATAAAGATCAAAGGCAAAAAACCCAAACGAAACAAACAAAGAAAAAAACCCAAAACTAAAAACAAAAACAAAATAAAAAGCACAAAAAATATGAAGAAAATAACTTAAGATTGAAGATGTGACTATCTCAATTGGTATGCAACTAAATTCTATGTTAAAAAGCAAGAAACAAAAAAAAAGAAATGCACACAGTTGGAGACTGCATGCTTAATTCAACATACTAGTTTTAGACTGGTATAATATCTTTTATATGAGCAGTATCCTGCTGACATGAAAGTGCAATAATAAGGTTAAACCTCAAGCATGAAATTTGACCCTGACAAAAAATGTCACAAAAATTCCATCAGAGTGCTCACAAGAAGTTCCATTTTCAAAAGTGTCCAAGTCATTAAAGAGCCCAATCTTTTTTGGTTTCCAAGGATTATTTGGTAAGTGACTCTAAGTCTCAAACTCTTCAGACTTTTTGAAACATGTACGACCTATAACACATTGCAATTAATGACTGGAGTATCCAGATTTTCTTCAATGGAAAAAGTACATTTTTCTGTGGGCTGAGCTCATATGTGCAGTTGAATATTACTTAATTTGAGGAAAAAATTAAAAGAAGCTGACTGCAATTTTAAGTCAATCAGAAAATGATTGAAAGAGGACCTGTTATATAAATCTGATTGGAAGCTGAGTTGGTGTCTGTTTTCTATGTTTGCAATTTTAAAAAATCTACTTGTTTAATTACAATGAAAAAGTAGATAATTACTTATTTCTACCATCTATTATTTTTTTTGTGTTAAGAAGCATCATTTATACATTATCTCCCTGCATAAAGACATAAATTTACACTTATCTATCTGTCTTTCCATGCATTCAGTTGTCTGCATGCCTCATTCTCACAGTTCTCAGCAGCCTTGCTAACTCTGAACCTTTCTGAGAGCTGAAAGTTGACAGGACAATCAGCTGTGATCTCAGGAATCATCCAAAAATCATGACTTATGCATGACAAAATATGACTACAGCCTAATGTAATTACTCATAAAATTTGAGATCATTTAATTCTAGAGTTTCTGTAAAGATAAATGTCTTATTTTTATATTCATTAATATATTGTGTCATGTTTTCACATTTGTTGTTAAATAAAAATATGTTTCTACATTTATAATTACATAATTGAAAACACTTCAGAATGTACTGTGATTATATTGTGCCTCCAATTGAAAGGTATAATAGTTTTGACACTTTTGTTTATGATAATTTCTTAGCTGGATTTCAATCTTGGTAACTCAGACTGCCTACAATGGACTTCCATTTCAATATGACATATTTTCCCTGGCAAGTATTTACACAGAGTTGATAGATAAACTGATAGAATTAAATGCACAGGTGAAAAGATAGATGAAATAATCAGACCACTGGAATCTGTTTTGATTAAGAAAAGTCCAAATGTGATAGCACAAAATAAGTTTTACAAGATTTCAGATTTTCTTTCCTTGTGTTTTGGGGTTTTTTTTGGTTTTTGTTTTTTTTTTTTTTTTTTTTTTGTTTGTTTGTTTGTTTTTGTTTTGTTTTGTTTTGGTTTGGGTTTTTTTTTTGGGTTTTTTTTTGGTTTTGGTTTTGGGGTTTTTTTTTGTTTTTTTGTTTGTTGATTTTGTTTGTTTTTTTTTTTTTATTTAGCTGCAGCTGTGAAATAATTTGTTTCTAAACAAATTATTTGGATATTTGTTTCTAAAAAAGTTAATCCTTTTCTACCAAATATTTCACAAGTGCCAACAAAGGTCACAATCCACTGTTACACCTCTTTGCTTATAGGTATTATCACTTTCACTATAAGAATTAACATGCAGAGTGATAAAGTTAAAAGTTTATGATCTTGTGTTTATTATTTGAGTGCCATTGCTCCAGATATTTGAACTGAATTCTCAAAATGTTCCTCATAAACTTGGTTAATTTAGTACTGCTAAGCAGTAATTCTGATACAAATGAGTGGAATATAGTCATTAAATTTATTTAGAAGAATTAACTGAATAATTTTATTATAAAATTTCTAGTTTTGTAAGAACTAAAGGTCTGGAAATCTAAATTAAATAAGAGAAAGACTTAACTAAATATTAATTATTATTATTATTAAGGTATAGCTGTATCACAAGTGATTATTTATAAGATATAAGTGAGAATTATTTATGCTAACTTAGGGAATCAGAGTAAAAAGTTAAATTGCCAGCTGTTGGAAAATACTTGAATGAATAATTTACATTATTTTGGTCCTACCCTAGATTAAAATTTCACTTCCTCCTTGATGTGCAAATCACATCAGCTTCTTCACCTAGGTAGAGATCTAAGACAAAATGTATATATCTGAGTTTCCAACTTGTGCTTCCTAAAACCTCACTGCTAAACTGGTCTCTGGTGGTACGGTATAAATACCAGATGAGAGTTTGTAAAAGACACAGAAAGTTCTCAGTAGAGAACTCTGAATATCAACAAACAAGACACATGTGAAAATCTTGTACTTGTTTTCACCTGTGTGTTATGATAAAAAACCACTCAAGGTAGTTACATCAAAGAAAGAAGGGAATAGATAAACTGGAAAAGTTGCCAGTGGAATTCTTGTACATTGATAGTTACCATTAAACTAACTTGTCACAAAAGAAGGACATTGCAGGCTGACATAATTAACATTTGTTTTTATTACTATCTCTGTTGCTATTAAGAGAAATGAAGGCACAGAGAAAGTTCAGGAAAAGATGAGCTATCCCACTGTAATTACCACAACTGCCAGCAGGATCCTTCTCATCTGATTAACACCACAGCGGGACAGAAGTCCTGCCATGCATCTGTCTGACAGAGTCATGGGGTTAAAGCAAAGGTCCTGACTGATAAGCACAAAGGTGTCTTTAATGTTAAAGTACCTGAAATTTACAGACATAGTTCACAATTTATATGTATCTTAACTGAAGAGGTACATTTGGGGCAAAGGATTAAAGGAGAGGAAGAAACACTGTAAGTTAAATTTATACAATATAATTATGAAAGAATTTTCTGGAGAAGAATTTTATCTCTCCTAAAACACAGAAAAAATGTACTCAGCAATATAATTACAATATCTAAGTAATTTCCTTTGCACTACAGTAATTTACTGGCTTTGACTGGAATAGTGTTAATTCTCTTTATAGTACCTTGCATAGTAGGTATATTCCAAGAGTATCAAGAAGGATTGCAGAACCCTGGGAATGGTGGTGAGGATCTCTGGAATGCTTGTAGAATTTCATCAATCCTCCTGGTCAAAAGAAAAAGATTTGAAAGGGACAGCTGAATCTGGAGAATGAACAGATGTTTATGAGACTGGTGCCACAAGGCAGGGGTTCAGCTACTCAGGCCATGGAACTCACTTTGGGAGACTTGTTCTACTGGGGGCTGATGGGGTGCATCAGTAAGAGGAGGGGAAGAGCATCTTCAGTCTGGCCTGTCAAGCTGATGAAGAGCACTTTAAACTTAAAAGCATGGGGAATAATCAAGAAGAGTTCATGTGCACACATCTGCAGGGCTATGATCTTATTGGCATCATGAAGATGTGGAGGGATGGCTCCTGTAGCTAGAGTGCTGGAATGGTAGAATACAGGCTGTTAAGGAAGGACAGGCAGGAAATATGGTCAGGGGTTATCAGCTTCTTTGTCAATGGGCCGCTGGAGTCCAGGGAGAGCTGCCTGAGGACTAATGAGGAGCTGACTGAGACTTTACGGATTAAAGGGAGGGAAGGAACTGTTGATATTATAGGGGAGTCTGCTACTTGGTGTCTGACCAGAAAGCTGAGTAGATTAGACCCTCTATAGACAGGCAGAAGCAGTCTCACACTTACAAGCCCTCATGTGCGACTTCAGCTTCACCAATTATTTTTTTGGCAGGATACCACAGCAGAGCATAAACAATTCATGTGGATGTTGGAATACTTGTTGATAACTTCTCTCTCCAAGTAATAGAACAACCAATTAGGAGAGGTGCTGTGATAGGCCCTTGCCAGCATGGAGGGACTGATGGGGAATGTGAAGCTCAAAACCAACCTTGACTGCAAAGACTATGGAATGGTGGAGTTCAAGATTCTTAAGGCTGTGAGGATGGTGCACAGAAAGCTTGCTAACCTGGACTTCAGAAGAGCAGACTTTGGCCTCATCAAGAATGTGTTTGGTAGCTGAAGGGAAAAAGCCCTGTAAGGAAAGAGGAGGCCAAGAAATCTGAGTCCTATTCAAGGATCATCAGGAATGATACATCCCAAGAGAAGAGGTCAGACAAAAATTACAGAAGGCCTGTGGGGATGACCATGAAGTATGTGGACACACCCTAATATTACAAGAAAACCTATAAAGGGTGGAAATGAGGACAGATATCTTGGAAAGATTACAGAGAAATTGTTTGAGCAGCCAGGAATAAGATTAGGAAAGCTAAAGTCTTGATGGAATTAAACCTAGACAGTGACAACAAGAGCAAAAAAACCCAAAAAACCAAAACCTTTTGGAGGTTCACTGGAGATAAAAGGAAGTCTAGAGAAGAAGTAAGTCTCTTCTGGAAGGAAAGAAGAGACATGGTTACCCAGGATATAAAGAAAGATGAGGTACTCAATGGGTTTTTTTGATAAATTCTTCAAGTGCTTCAGACACCCAATGTGAGCTGCAAAAAGCAAATGCAGGAGCTGGAAGAATAAAGAACTGCCTGCTGTAGAATATCCATGTAAAATACCTGAAGATGTATGTTTCCATGGGACCTGATGAGATGTATCCATGGGTCCTGAGGGAGTTGGAAGAGGAAGCTGTTGAGTCACCATTTTATTTGAGAAGCTGTTACAGTCCAGTGAAGTTCCCACGTGCTGAAAAACAGGAAACATAACCAGAACGGCGTTGTTCAACACCTTTGCCAGTGATATGAACAGTGGGAGTAAAAGAATGCTCAGCAAATTCACTGATGATACCAAGCTGTGTGGTGATGTCAGCAGCTGGGAGAAAGGGATGCTATCGGAGGGACTATAGACTGGACAAGTGGGGTGGTGTGAGCCTCATGAAGTTCAACAAGGCCAAGTGCAAAGTTCTTCATCTGGGTCATGGCAATCCCAATCTCAAATCAAGCTGGATGGAGAATGAATTTAGAACAGCCTTGAAGGAAAGGACTCAGAGTGTTGGTGGGCTAGAAGTTGAATGGAGCCAGCAATGTGCCCTTGCAGAAAACCCAGAAAGACAACTGTATTCTGGGCTACATCGAAAGGAGCACAGCCAGCAAGTCAAGGGAGGTGATTCTGTCCTTTTAAACTGCTCTTGTGATATCCCACCTGGAGTACTGCTTCCAGCTCTGGGGTCCCCAGCACAGGAAAGAAATGGACTTGTTGGAGTGAGTCCAGAGGAGAGCTGTGAAAATGATTAGAGGGATATAGTACCAGTCCTATGAGGAAAGGCTGAGACAGATGTGATTGTTCAGCCTGGAGAAGAGAAGGGCCTGGAGTCACCATATGGCACCTTACAGTACCTGAAGGGAGGCTACAAGAAAGCTGGAGAGGGACTTTTTACTAGGGCCTATAGTGAACAAGATGGGTTTAAAATAAAAGATGGTTGGTTTAGATTACGTATTAGAAAGAAATTCTTCACTCTGAGGGTGATCAGATAGCAGCAGATATTGCCCAGAGAACCTGTGGGTACCCAACCCTTTGAAAGTGTTCAAGGCCAGGTTGGACAGGGCTTTGAGCAACCTGGTTTGGTGGAAGATGTCCCTGCCCATGGCAGTGGGGTTGGAACTAGATAATAGTCAAAATCTTCCTTACAAATCAAACCATTATATAATCTCCAAAGCAAATTCTTAGTGTATCTACAATGGACCTTCTCTCTTGAGTGCTAATAAATTCCTTGCATGACCTGATGTCATCACAATTTTATTTCTATTATTTCAAAATATCTCTGATAGCTTTAATTTTTCAGAATTCTTCAACAAGCTATTGATTCCTTTATAAAAATTAATTATAATTGTAATTATAAAATGTCATAAACAAGCAGCTATATTTGTTATTTTGTCAATAAAAATCAATATACTTTGATTTCATTTTGAAATTGCAATTAACTTTTTATAATTGGCACATACTGTAAGTTTCAGTCCAACATAATTTGATAGAACATTATTTCATTACATTTTTAATAAAAATCCGTTGGTGTAACCTCAAGGAGACTCTTTACCAAATATCTCTCTTCTGGGACAGAGTTTGATAGACCTGAGCAGTCAAAAGTTCTTGATATATTTTCAGCATTGTGGTTTTGGTACTTACATCATACAAAATGTTTTTACGTGGGCTGGACTGATGGATTTTAATTTTTTTTGAAAAGGAAAAAGGATCCTTTTTTTGCCAAAATTGGATGGCTAGGATCTTTACCCAAGCAAAATAACTGAGAAAAAAAGTTATGCTAAATAACCTATTGAACTCTGCTACATTGCTAAAGAAAGTAATCTGTGGATTGGTCTGTTGAGACTACCTGCCAAATGGAAGTGGCAGGATGAGATACCATCTATTCCTACTCAGAGTAATCATTTACTTTCCCTCAATTTCTTTAAATGAGATTTTGCAGAATGCCTGTCACCACAATATCTTAACAATGGAAGATCAAGCTGATTTCTTGCTGCAGCCCAATCAGTCTCTGCTCTGCATGGTTCTGAGCTTTGTCTTGATAAGGAAAAAAACATCCTCTGTGAAATTCACACAGGGAACTAAGAAATGTATGAATGGTTATGCTCTCTCTAAGTGTGGTTCTGGTCTGCTATTGGTGTGTCTTCCTAGTTTCAGAAATCTGTTTGTGGTGTTCTTTTCTCCCCAAAAGTAGAAGTAGTGATGCACTAGTGGAAATAGGCAACAACAGGGGCAACTGAGGGGCAACTGATGTTGTCAGCTATTTCTATGGAAATATTCTATTTCTAACTTAAGATTTTCATTTATTAATTATAAAGAGAGAGAGAAGTAAGGAGACAGACTTGATTCTCTGAGAGGCCATAGGAAATCTTTATGGGGTCTGGAAAAGACAAATATTCTCATATTTTTATGGACACCAAAAAATACTACAGAAGTTGAAACACATGTGGTAGCATTTGCCCATCAGATTTCAGTTTAAAATTCACTATCAAGAATTACGAACCCTGTGTCCCTGAACAGTCTATGGAGACAATTAGTGTATGTTTACACAGATGTGCTTGGTATGATCTCAGGTACCTTTCCCAAAAGCATGGGTTACGAGCTTCATCTTCTGAAGACTTATCTCATTTTTTTCTATCCATCCAATACTTTTTATTTTAGTGAAAATAGAAATATCCGAAGCTAAAATAATTACAAACTCTTCTAGAAACTGAATATATACCCTGAAAAGCAAAAATGTGTTTTAGGGATCAAAAATTAACTACTGATTTTTTTTTCACTTCACCAAATACACCACCTACATTGTAAGTGTTCTTGCTACAGGTGTGCAGCAGATGAAAACAAGCTGATTGTAGAGTGTGGCACTTCTTTTTTTCTAATTCATCCAGCCAGTGCTGCTCATCTTGCATATTTATTGGAAAATTATGCAGGTTTCTGCTGACAGATTAGCTACAGAAGCATTTAGGGGTGAAATGTACCTCTAATTACCCTTCTTCAGTCTTTAGAATTCGTTGTTTTAGCTTTATTGATGAAACAGTGAACAGAGTCTGGTCGAGTCTCATTACATTTGGCATAAGTGAGGCAAAATTATGAAAAATTTACACTTAAAGCTAAAAGTATTATTCACATTCACCTTCTGTTTCAACAGTTTGTGTCTGAAATTTTTAGCTGATAAGTTAAAGCAGACAGGTAAAATTCTTGCCTCACTGAAGAAAATGGCAAACAGTGCAATGAAAAAAACTGGGCAGAGGTTGCACCTCAACATTCAGTGTTGCTGAGCTAATAGTTTTACTTTATTGAGAAAAACAAGAAACAAGTTTTGTAAGCCAGGGATCCGATCAGAAAGTTTCCAATATTGGATGTCATAAATCAGAGCACAAACTGGGATTTTTAAACACCTAAAATTGTTTACCATATGAAAGGTCAGCGCATCTTAAATGATTAATTAAATGCTTTATTTTATTTCTCAGAACAATATTATAAAGCCTCAGAAGTCCTTTTGTTTCTATATAGTGTAATTGGAACTGCACTAATCAAGCTAAGATAACCAGATCAAAAATAAAATAGAAATAAATAAATAAAAATAAATGATTAAGAAGGATCTGAGACCATTTTCTCTGCCCCTTAAGGCCTTTGTGGTAGAATGGGATAATTTGCCTATCTTTCTGAATTTTCAAATCAGTGGTGATTGAATGAACCATAGATTGATGATCATGTCTTTGAGCAGAACACTTTATATTTAATTCTTTCATTAGTTTGTTCTAGCTAATTATGTGTGAGGAGTTTTAGCTTTTGCTTTCAAAGACTTTCACTGTGTGGGATGACAGTAATGGGGAATAGAAAAGTTATTTTTAATTTCTCCCAGCACTGAACACTCCGTTGGGCATAGCTGGGATCCATGATAATCTGATTCTCATTGCGCATGACTGTGCACTAACAGGGAACTGAAAGATCACCCTACAGTCAACCCTACTGGCTGGTTTGCATATTTGCACAAGCTTTCTAGATAATGATTTTGTTTTAAAAATAAAGGTAATAATAAATTGCTGGCAATTTCAATGCCTTTGTCATCTGTGATTTTGCACATGATGATTTGTAGGCAGCAAAGCAGTAGAGTCCTGGCTGGAATATTCTCTACGGTAGATTTTTATACTTTTCCTAATTTGCTGTGCTTTCAAATTTTCCTATCTGTGAGGTACCTTAGGGAATAGGCAGTAAAGCTAGAGTGTAAATGAATCACTCTGCTAAGACAGCCCTATATTGGCCTTTTGTTTTCTGGTAGTACACTTTAATACAGGTCCCTCAGGCTTAGAAGCAAGGATGAAGTATACTATTGCTACTACAGATAATAGTAATTAATAATAAAATTTATTAGTAGTATAATTTTTATTATTATATGTAATTCGAGGTTGTTTTGTACTCGTGTTGCATGTAGTTCACTTATTTATCATGTGCTGTGAAAAAAATTGGTAGTTCAGCCCATAATGAACTTGAGACATCAGATTAACAACAGAGTTCTCCTGAAGTGTTATATATACAGCAGACGTTTATTTCAATGCAGTGAATTCATGAGAAGGCTAAAGCTTCCACACAGTTAAACTGCACAGAGAAGACTCCACTTACTACAGTTAGATGAAATTTCAAAATTGTCAGAAGACATGCAAGTGTCCATTCATTCAGCTGCAAAGACAATCCTCCTATATAAGCATCCATTCTCTGTCTAAAGATATTTCATTCTACTGTGACAAAGTGGTTAAAACAAGTGGGACAACACTAATCGAAAGAACCTGGAGCCTGGTAAGTAAGGCAGTCTCCAGAAAGAAAGTAAATGCATATTTCATCTCCTTTGAACACAAAAAGGGTTGTTCTTAACTTATAGGGAAAAGAAAAAATGCAAGGCCGCAGCACCGCTGTGTTTCATTTTATTTAGAGCCCTACTGGTAGCTTCAAAGACAGTGGACAAATTAGTGATCAGATAATTCCCCATTGGGGTAGCTTTTATAAATTTGTTTATGTAGAACACAGAAAGTCTGAATTATCCGGTTGGCAGGAGACACCAAGGAAGGACTTTAAATGGATTACAGATACTGAAAAGACCCTATTAATGATTTTAATGATGTAAATCACATACAGAAGAGGAAGAAATAATCAGATCATAATGATATCTTATATAAGCCCTCTTCAGCATCTTCCTTCAAGTCAGCATTTCTGATAAGTCTTTCAGCTGTTGACAGGAACTTCTGAGTCTAGCTTGTTCTAACCTGGAGCATCTTGTTGATGACATGCTCCTACAAACTGTTATTCTGTTATGCTGCAAACTGCCAGCTGTGTGCTGAACTGACAGAGATACTCTTATCTAAATCTATACCATCACTTCTTCCCTAATCTTAGCAAAGCTAAAAGAAAATTTGATTGTTCCATACAAAACTATTTTATGAAAACATAATTTTTAAAGTTCTTTTTACACACTACTTTGTGTAAGTACAATATTTGCAGAAAGACAGTAGCAGGGAAAGAAGGAGACTAAACACAGTAGCTGAGAGATAAATTATCAAATATCAAAAGCTTTTTCAATAAGAGATTTTTCCACTTGAATATGAGGCTGAAAAGACTCTGTGACTCTTTCTTGTAGGTTTGGTATAGGATAGGTTCCCATAGAATTTTGGAGAGATGAGATGTAAAACAAATTGAAATGCTCTTTGCTCGGGAGCTTGTATTAAAGGTTATTTAAACTTGCTTTCATTTGCTCCCCTGGGACTTTGTTTTTGGTTTCCTTAGTCAGTATTTGTTTCATTTTAATTGCAAGGCAAACACTGCTGTTGTAGTCCATGTAACTCAATGGGGAACTTTGCAATCTGAAAATACAGCTCTGTGGTTTATTGACAGTGGTGTCTGCGGGCACTGCAGGATCAGCAGCTCCCTGGGGCTGGGCACCAGCAGTACCGGGGGCTCCTCTGGGGGGATACTGATGGTAGAGCCTGCAGACTGGGGCCATGTCTCTGCCCCCAACTGGAGCAGGGCAGCCCAGGGCACCAGGGCAGCCCAGCCTCACCTCGGGCTGTGGGAATGCCTCTGTGGCAGAGCCTTGTCCAGAAATAGCTGCTGGAGGCTTGGGCCAGGGATGCTCTCTCCCTGAGCCCTGGTAGCCCAACACCTGGAGGGGAGTGCCCTTTGCAAGACATGTGTCCTTGTGTGCTGACATGGGGAGATGCTTTAATTGCCTATGTAGACTTGATTACTAGAGAAACAAAATAAACTCATATTCTGAAAATGGTCTTAAATATGACAGCATCATCTTACCTTGGTTTTTGGTTAGTTGGCTTGTTTTGTTGTGTTTAAATGAAATTTATACCTGCAGGATGCAGATACAATCCCATTCTGTTTTCCACTGCATTCAGTGTCATTAAATTATGGATTGATTTGCACCCTGATTGATAGTCCTCTGGTCAGTGTATTCTTTTTACATTAATCTCACAGCAAAACCTCCACTTACAGCGCTTTTTTTTGTTTTACTGATACATTAGTCACTTCCCTAGATTTCCTTTGGCAGGGTGGAGTTTCCATCACTGCCATTTTCTGTCCTTTTAGATAAAAAACTGCTTGGAAATTTGTATATAGTACAATTCTTGTCTTGACAGGAGCATGGGGTATGTGACATACCAAGTCTCCTGATGTTCCACTTTCACAGAATGCTCTGGATCTGAAGGCAAAGTAAGGGAATGCACAGAGTTATGACACTTTGTGTCCGTACAGTTATAGACAAAGGTAACAAATATATAGGTTTGGTAAATTTATCAGCTCCTACTCCTATTTATAGGAATATACATACATTTGTCTTTATTCTGGCTTACAACCTGTGTAAGGAAAAGCAAATTAGCCACATATTGAATGGGGCAAACTATCATTTGAAGCCAGTAAAGTAATAGAGTTTACACCAGCT
Organism: Geospiza fortis; assembly: GCF_000277835.1. Lineage (NCBI taxonomy): Eukaryota > Metazoa > Chordata > Aves > Passeriformes > Thraupidae > Geospiza > Geospiza fortis. The sequence continues at coordinate 3,245,124 of NW_005054359.1, read as the reverse complement.
GGGAATGTACCTCAGCATGTTTCAACATTTGACAGAAAAAGCAGCAGTAAGAACTGCAAGAATTTATATATGCTGATATGCTTACCCTCTCAAATATTTACATTTTGGGCAAGTAAATTAATTGCCTGGAAAAGACCACTCAAAACACACACAGCAGGTGCTTCTTCAACTTAGTTTACATTGACTGGTGTCTTTGCTGCTTCAAGAGTCCGCAATACACAATATTTTATAATTAACCTGTCTTGTCACAATGGGTACTAAGTGAATCTTATTTATGCAGAATGCCAGTGACTACTGATGTATGTGGGTTTGGAGCTGAGAAAAAAGGGTAGGACAGACCTGAGTGCCTGTTTCAGATCCCATGCTGAAAAACACATTGACTATGCAGACAAAGTTAGAGGTTTGTGCATCAGTTTCCTCCCAATTAAGAAACTGAAAAAGACCAGGGTCAGTGGAAAAGATGAGACATCTGTTGATTCAACTGCAGTCAGCCCATTTAGATGTAGATATGAAGTTAACACACAGATATAATTAAACTAGTTATAATGTAGTTTACCAACAGAATGGGGCTTACAGATACTTGTTTGAGATGATACTTGCAAATTCATTACTAATTTGTAATTTACATAATGCCAAGAAATGTGTCTACTTGCTTTGTCTTTAGCTTTCTGGTTTGTTTGTTTTTCTCTGATGGTGATGAGGTGCTGGAAATTTGAATCCTGCTATACTCACTGGTTAAATATTATGATGCAGGATGACTCAATATGTGGGTATCCACACCTATGCTTGGGCTTTACATATTTATTCTGCTTCTACATTCCCTTTCACTAAAAATAAAAAGCAATTAACAAAGTCAAATGACAACTAAAGCAACACAGGGAAACTAATTATATTAAGGGTAAAAATGTAAAACCTAAATATATAATAATTATATAATAATATATAATTAATATTATAGGTCCTTGAGAGATCATCCAATACAGAGATCCATTTTGAGAATGTGTTTAGCCATGCATTTTCCTTACATGTGTGTTTCTCTTTACTGCCTCACTGAGATACAGCCATGTATCTGAAATGCAGATATGTCTGATTTCTTTACTGGAAACAGGCATGCTCCTTATTGGGGGTCTTGGTCTTAAATTAAAGTTTGCTATTATTTTTTTTCTCAAAATAGTGACTGATTCCTGCCTCAGGGTATCCAAAGGTGTGTGTAGTGAAGTTTATGACTGTTTTTAACTGCTCCCTTCTATTATTACTACCCTAATATTTCCTATAGTGGAAAAGGGAGATGTTTCATCAGAATTTCAGCTTAGGCTTCACCAGCATTCTTAAGTTTTTCTGAATTGTTCAACTGTCAAAGATTATACTCAAAAATACAACTAAATGAAAAGTTTTGTTAATACTTATGTTCAATGTCTTTGCACAAGAGTTTGTATTTGAGCCTTCCAGATGTATCAACTGCAAGAGAATGGAGTGATCCTTCAGGAGAGTGTCATAACAAGTTAAAGGAATATTTGTGTGGTTCAGAACCACAGCCAGTTCTGAGAGGATAATTATTCCCATAGTGTATCTGTTAATGATTGTTAATGCCCTGTTGATGGTGAAAACCTAAGACACAGACTGAATTTCCAAAGGAGCAGTAGACTAATGAAATGGTTTGATTGTTTTTACTCAATGTAGGAAAAGTTTGAGAGGAATCAAAGACAAAAAATACTGAAAATCATGCTTGCAGAAGACAGTGTTCAAGACAGATTCAATCATATGGAAAGAGAAAGAATGAAAGCATCTCTACACTTTTTGTTCTTTCTTATTTATCTTGTGGGTAGATATCCAAAAGTTTGCAGCAACAGATGTTACTTTAAAGTTTTTGGGAAGAGACATGGGGAGACACAACTAGATTATTAAGTTGGTAATAGGAAGCTGAAAAAGGCAGGTTAGCTAACTGATGATTATGGATGATTGTGTTTCAAAACAACATAAGGAAAATAAGTAAAAAAAGAAATTTCTCTCCCTTTTTTTCCATCACCTTGACAGTAAGACTCATATGAAGAGAATCTTGTTCCTGTTCTCTCAACCAGACATAAAAACACAATTAATGCATAGTTACAAGGTAGGAAGGAAGACAGGAAGGCAGAAGGAAGGAAAGAAAAGCAAGTGGACCTCTGGCACTCTGCCAGAACCGGAGGGATATCGACAAATTTGGAAAGAGTCATAGAGTAGCAGTAAAGTGGCTAAGGGACTGGAAAATATGATGCATGAGGGAAGAGTGAAAGATGTGACCTTTTTTTAGCTTGGAGATGAGAAGGATGTGGGGATCTTGCTGATTTAAACATCATATAGGTGAGTTATGGAACAGCATCTTCCCAGAGTAAAAAACCATAGCCAAGAGACTAAAGCAATAAGTTGTAAAAAAGGAAAATCCATCCATTCATCCATATGCTGAAATAGTGCTCATGATGAAAGTGGTATACTGCATCAAGTTTGTAAAACAGACTCTGAAAACTCTTGTCTGGAAATTTTCAAAACTGTTCTGGATAAAACCTGAAGGAACTTGATCTAACATTGAGCTGACTCTGCTTTGAGGAACAGGTTAAACCAGATAATCTCCATAGAGATATTTTCAAACAAAATTGTACTGTGATTCTACTATTTTCAGTGTTCTTGAACCTTTTGGAACTTGGGCAACTTTTCAGCTAAGTGATTTTTTATAGTTTTACTGGTTTTGGCTGGCATGAGGTTAATTTTCTTGACAGTGCTGTTTGGCATTTGTGACCAAAACAGTGATGATAAGACAGGAATATTTTCATTGTTACTGGATTGTGCTCACACAGTGTCAAGAACTCTTCTAGCAGTGATGAGACTGAGGAGTACACAAAAGTTTGGGAAGAGAGACAGTGGGAACAGCTGACCCTAAATACCTCAAGAGACATTCCAGAACATATGGCACCATGCACAGCAATAAAACCTGGGGACAAGAAGTGGGAAGCGAGGACATTTGTACCGAGGATGTCTGTCTTCCCAAGTGACCATTACCCATGATGAACTCCTTTACCCCCTGACACCACTGAAGACCGGCCTGATGATGGGAAGTGATGAATGACTTCCTTGTTTTGCTCTGCTTGCATGCACAACAGTTGCTTTCCCTGTGAAACTGTCTTTATCTCAACCCACAAGTTTTCTCACTTTTACCCTTATGATTCTCTCCCCCTTCCCATTGCAGGCGGACGGACTGAGCAAGTGGCTGTGTGGGGCTCAGCTGCCTACCGGGTTAGCCCACAATAATGATATATTTATACATTTCAGAAAAAATGCTATGAAACATGTACCATCCTTTAGGTATTTTTGTGTAAAGGAGATCCAAGCCTAACACTGACTTTTTATAAAGCTGTCATTCTGAACTAGAACTATTCATAAGTGCCACTGTTTCCCACATGATAGCTTTCATAATAGCAAAATCATCTTCATGGAAGAGTAAAGCACTTACTAACCACTACATTTAATTAGAATAAAATGTAATGTATTCATGTATTTTAATTCCAGAAATACTATCCTTTTAGGAACGGCTATTTCAATTATAGAATATATAGTCACCCAGAGTCCACAATATTTTAAAACTATTTTGCCTATTTTGTTTTAATAAACAGGTTGAACAACTTTGATTCAAAATAGTTTAATTACTCTGAAGCACTTCTGAAAACAGAACAAGTGTAGTTTAAAGTCCTTTGCAGGTTGAACTGGCACTGCTGGAAGCTATTGTAATTAGTAAATTTGCAAAAAGCATTGTTAAAGTTATTTTCCTCAGCTTCAAAATACTACAGTTTATTAGTAAGCCTATTATTTATGCACTCCCGTGGGCCATTTAACATTTGCTTTAGTTAATGAGAATCTTCATCTTAATTAACAATACTAAAAGACTTTTTTTCCTTCCCTCCCCCACGAAATGAATAAGGCGTTAGAAATATATCCCAGAATAATATAATTTTGGAGTTATTAAAAGCAAAGCCTTTCCATTGCTCATTTTTTATTATCATCAAAGCTCCTTGAAAGACACTTAGTGAAATTTCGTATATCATGCATATCTTAATTAAAAACATGAGCTAATATTAAAAGACACTGAATGATTTGAAGTCCATGTGCAGGTCTTGTATGAATGATAATGAATTTTTAAGATTTATAGAAATTCAGAGTGTTATTGCACAATATTAAGGTCAAAGCTGTGGAAGAAGCAGTTTCAGATCACCTCCATGTTACTATCAGGGAATGTGCCTGTAGTATTCATGATCATAACCCTTTAGTTCAATTCAATTGAACCATGTCCTCTGAACAAGACTCTAGTGAAGTGAAAATAAAGTTCAGCCTGCCAGCCAGAAGAACATGGTAACCTTTTGCCCCAAATCAGATCAACCAGAAATCTATTAAATGTATAGAGTCACTTTTATTTAGAGAGAACTAAATTACTTTGGCTGTATTGTGGTACAGAAGAGACAAGTCTTACAAAATGCATCAGGTCCTCTGCTTTATCTGATAGAAAAACAAGGAAAAGCTTTCTCTGGTAAATTTTTTGCCTACTGACTGAATAATGTCAGCTTTTGTCCTTCAGACTATGGCCATGATGTTGTAAGCACAAAGAATGAAAATGTTGAATGGAGATACTGATATTTAAGTCAGAATATCAGATTTATTTGGCAAAGTCATGAATAAATGAAAACATTTCCCTCCCTAGCCCTCCTCCCTTCAAAGAACAACACAATCATTAAAGCTGGAAAAGACCTCAAAGACCTTTGAGTCTAACCTTTTACTGAGCACTACCTTGTTGAAGTAAACCACAGCACCAACAGCACCAAGTGCCATGCTCAGTCACCTCTTGAGCACCTCCAGGGATGGTGACTCTGCCACTTCCCTGGGCAATCTGTTCCAAAGCCTAACCAACATTTCAGTGAAGAAATTCTTCCTGATGTCCAATGTGACCTCTCCTTCTGCTGCTTGAGATAATTTTCCCTTGTCTTCTTGGACAACTTCCACAATCTTTTTCTGGCTACTTTTGTTTTAGCTCATATAGTGAGAGAAAGCAAAAGGCAAGGTCTGTGTAATGATTCACACTGATTTTTTTTTCTTTTTTTGTTACGCTCCAATATAGGTGTCCTTATATAGACTTCAAAATCTTTAAAATCTTTTGAGCTTTAGGAGAAACTGGTTTCTTACCTTTTGCACTATTTTCAGATTAACTTAATTATTGGTAAGCACACTGGTACAAGAAGAATTTGAGCTTTTTGTATTTGCTTGTGCTTGCACTCTGGGTTGTTTACCTGAAGAAAGGTCATGACAGCATGCTGGGGCAGCTGAGAAATCCTGTGACCCCAGACAAGAAACTATAATAAAGCAGTCTTAAGTCCTGTACTATATTCTCCTGTACAGTGAATTTTGCCTTCTCTGCAATAATCATCCAAATCCCAGGGAAGTTGTGAGTCTAAAATACTAGAAATATGGTACAGCTGGTGAATATTTTTATGGTGGTATGATATTATCTTGTAAATGTTCGATACTGAGGGTCATTTTCTGCCATCCAGTACTTCTATTTGGCACTATTTTTAATCATTTGATTGTCTGTTGGGTCTGGAGGGGAAAGTTTGTTTGCATATCTCCTTGTTGTTTTTCCAAAGTAGCTAGACTGAAATAGAGTGCTAGTGTGTGGGATGGATCTTATGTTAAAAGATTGGGATGACAATGAACATTTGAAGAGATAAAGGTGGAACTTGAGTTTTCTAAAAATTCTATTACTTTTACCCAGATGTCCTTGGCACACATTTAGTCCTGAGATGGTTTTAGGGTTACACACATGGTGAGCCCACACCAGGAACTGTACCAAGACTTATCAAGAGATGAATCATGAGGGGAAAGAGGTGTAAAATAAAATAAAGGTAAGTTCCGATTTTTTTGGTTGGTTGTGTCAGACTTAACAGATCTGCTGTATAAAGTATGTTTGAGTTGTGACCTTTTGTCCTGTAAAAAAATTCCAAATAAATACATTTTGCATGGCTGCTGACATATTGCAGCACTATAGAAGAAATTTTCCTACAGCGTTTGTTCAGGATATGGTGTGGGAGTAACATTCAGTTTCTAACTTAGAGAATTACTGTATGTAGCAGAAAACCTGCATAGCTTTATTGTACAACTTAAAAGGCAAGTAAGAATAAGTGTAAGTGCTTATATTTGTTTTTCTAAGATATATGTATTTAATAGAAAAATTAGAGATATGCAGGAGGGGGACACAAGAATCTGTTATCTAGTTTTTGCATGTAAATTACAGCCATAAATGCTGCTAAACAGTAAAATGAATCAAACTGTTTGATCTGGCTGTAATTTTGAAAATTAAGGCATTTACAAGAAGTGATGTGAGAACATTATATCACAAAATTTTCTGTGTACCTTTTAATAGCACAGTATTAAACTACTCTGATCAGAGACATTATTAGAGAATGATGTCAATGATGTCTATCACTTTCTTCATACGATATGACTAACAAGGGTTTGTTATTTTTTCTTTGCATGTGCGATATAATGTGATGTTATGGAAAAAAGGTAGTGGAAAACTGAGCCTCTGTCCCTTACAACCACAAAAATACTACACAAAAATATAAAAATCACTGCAAGTTGTTCAAATGTGAAAGCTTTTTCCCAGAATTATTTTGAAGAGATAAAAATCACATAATTCATTGCCATAAAGACTAAAAGAGAGATTGATGATGATGATGATAACTATAACACAATAGGTACTATTTTGTGATTGATAGGATCAATATCAGGCTGCAATGTTTCCTCATTTCTCTGCAGTTAATTTGAGAGGAATTAAATTTTTGGTGATGAAGCGTAAGAGATGCTCGATAAATTGGTAAATCCATGAACATTTGCAGTGATAACTTTTAGGATGAAGATCCATAGAAATCTATCTGTTTGGTTTTGCAGAAGAATTCTTTTCAAAACATTTTTCTGCCTTGTTGTGGTCATTTTTAGGTAGCCTGGCAATTTCCATATCAGACTGCTTAGATTGACTTTTCACTTATATTTTGTAATGTCTTAACTGAATTGCATTTTCTCTTCCTTGAGGCATATGTAGAAAATCTGTAGAAAGAAAG
>NW_005054359.1:3200791-3237950 GCF_000277835.1 Geospiza fortis | reverse complement strand
CTGATGGCTGCCTGTATCAAAACATTAAGGAGCATCAGCTGTAACACTGAATGTTTTAGGGAGTTTTTTAGCTTCTTTTCTATTTTGTTGGAGGTTTTATGTGTTGATTTAGGGGATTTTGCTTATTGGTTTGGGTTTTTTTGGGATTTTTTCCTCATGATAGTGTTCACAAACAGTGTTGATTGCTCTTTCTTTCTCATCCCAAAAAAGGTGGGCCCATACTCCAAGCTGTGTGCCTGGATGCCAGATGATTGTGTTAGCAATGTGTCTGACTTCTGGAAAATTTTCATAGTCAAAATACCTCAGTAATCAAGTTTTACAGACCCCAGGATACAGGTGGTTTATTTTTTCCCCTGACCTGTTTGGAATCTGCACAGAAGAGTTTGTATCAATCTCTACCTGCTCAGGTAAACAGGTTCTTAAGGAGATGAGAGGGCTATTTGGTTAACTTTGTCTGGAATTGTAATAAGAGATCCATCTTGAAATCTAACTCATATTTTTTATGTATAAAGTGTGCTATTGGGCCTCGGGATTATTATTGTGGATTTTTGTCAAACAGCAGTGCAGTAGAGGATGTCATAACTGTAATGCAAAGCAGAAAAACTGATGATAGCTGTGCATACCAAAAAAAAAAAAAAAAAACTCACAGAAGCATAAAAAAGACAAATTCACAGTTCATAGTGTTGACAGCTCATTTTTAACAAATTCTGTTTCAAAAAACCCATAATAAATATCTAGTTGTTTTTGCTTGTGTGACAAGAAATTGTCACATCAATATATGCATTTTTATGGTGTTGCACTTGGAGCTTTTTGGTACTTGGATAATTTTGTTTCTTTCAAAATCATTGCATAAACACACAAATGAAAGTGTTTTCAGGGCCAAAGCTTGTTTTAGGTTTTACAGGGTAACACTCTTCCATGTGGGGAAGGTATACCTTTTTCCCATGACCATTTGTCTCTTAGAGAAACGGGTCTTTAAAGACAGTGCAACAACAACAAAAGTGAATATATACAAATTGAAAGGCTTGGAGTATGCAAGTTATGAACACAAATTCTCTTAATGTTCACATCCCAGCAAGAGCTCTTTACACAGTTAAACATGTATGCCTAACCTTTACAGGTCAGGAAATGTCCCATTTGTTTAAAAGATTGTTCATTCAAAAGGAAAAGAAAGATGTTCTTTACATTTGAGATTATTTGACTTCAACTCCCAGAATTTTTTTTTTTACAATTTTCTCTGATAGCAGTAGAACTACATAGCACTTTTGTTCTTGTAAAAAAATATTTACATACAGATATCAAACAATCTTCTCTTTAATAAACACATCAAGATCTCAGAGTACTCCTTACCAAGATCTTGTTTTCTGTTGATTGGTTACAACATGTGGGTCATCTTTTCTTTTTTTGTTTCTATGATCTCTCTATTTCTTTTTTTACCTGATTATATTTTAAAAAACTGAGAATGATTAAACTCTTCAGACTATCTAAGTGTTTTTTCACCAATGACATTAGGAGCTATAAAATTCAAGTTGTTTTCACTTTTCTACTAGTCCTTGCTATTTTTCATATGCATAACCATATATTTTTTGCATTTCCTGTTACTGAGGCATTACGTAGAGCTCTTAAACCATTCAGATCTCATATACTTCAAAGTACAATTACTTTGTATTTTAGGACAGTTCCTTTGCCTTTTTTTTCCCATAAACAACCCAGACTTTGCTAAGTGCATCCTGGAAGTCTTGCTCAATGGGAGGTCTTTAGCATTTAGATGTGCTGAAAAGAAACACCAAGCAAGCATGTAGGTGAAGAAAGTAGCCTCAAATACCTTGGGAATTATACAATATTTCTGCCTTGCATGGCTATGAAAATGTATTCAAATTCCATAACATTCAAAAATTTTTGATTAATTAATCAATTTATTTATCAGTAATCCCAATTTCAGATTTTTTTAAAATATCAATATAATGAGAAAAAATAGTTTCCCATATCTTTAGAAGTAATAGATTCTCATTTGTCTTTCACTGAAGCATTTGGATTGTGCCATTAAATTTCAAGTTTTTGTACATGGAAACCAGTGTTGATACAAACATGCAGACACCTATGCGTTTTTGCATTCTCTATGCAATGTTCAAAACTGTATATGGAATGCCTTCTATTATAAAAAATTCTCTAGGCCTAAAAATTTTTGTCCTAATTTATGCTACACAAGTAACTTTGTGATCTACTTTCCACTATAATATCCTAATATATTTCCTAAATTTATAGTAATAAGAAGCCTGGAAATGTAGTTTGAGTAGCTGTGTTCTCCAGAAGGGAAACCTCCAGATCAATGACAATTACACCCACATCTTACCACCCAACTGCCACCCTTAATTCATTAATTGAAATTCTTGCAGTTATCAACATGATAAAAAATAGACATCGAATCTTTTCCTCAGGTGATGGGGCAAAGAGGAAACTGCTTCAAACTCTGAGTTACTAATTAAACCTGCTGTGTACATTCCAATGTATGGCCTTTAAACTGACTCTTAACCTTAATAATAATTCTCTATTCTTCAGGAACTTCAAATCTAGATTTTTTTCTGGTATTTTATGTAATTTTGATAATATTTTTATCTTCCATAATTATGGTGGGGTTTTTTTGTTTGTTATTTTTGTGTTTGTTTTTGGTTTTCGTGTGTTTTTTAATGATTTCTAGAATATTGTCTAATATTTAACACAAATGTTCATTTATTTACTCATTATATATAATCATATGTAATTATTCTAGTTAATGTTTTTTTCCATAGCGAACATTTTTATAAGTCACCTGCTTCAAAATAGGATATAACAATGCTTTATTTATACTGTATGTGATTAAAGTAATTTGGAATTAGGAACTTAAACAGTTTCTGGAAAAAGAATATATAAATATTTAGAAGAAAAATGATGTGTATTTACACCCATTAAAATAAAAGGAGAGTTATCACAGGTAGAAGAGAGATTTAAAAGAATGAGACAATTGCCAATCATTAAAACTTAAATAAGAACAATCTACTGCCTTTACGAGTAAACAGTGCTTGAATTTATTTCCCATTGTTTTACTGTTATCTATTTCTGTAGGAAGGAGTGTTAAAGATAAATAATTCTGGATTGTAAAGGAAGAATAGTATCTCTACTTTGGAATTATTTACAAAAATATGTCACATTTTTCTAAATTTAAATAATCAAGCCTCTTTTAAATTAGGCAGAAAAGATTTTGATGTGTAAAACTTTTCTTAGATATAGAATAAATGGGCTTTTCTGTTTTATAGTTCTAAAATATGGTTTGATAGTGATTATACTCTTTTTTTTTTCCTATAGCAGAGATTTATATTTACAGACGTGGTGCAACAATAGTTTGCAAACATATAGTGATGAATGAGTACATCCCAAGATGGAATAACTTTAAAAGAGTTCTTCATGAATTGTAGAACACTTCTTTGATTGGGAAAGATTTAGCAGAAATTCTGAAAAGGACTTGGAAGAAATCCCTCCAACTGTATCTAGTGTTCATACCTTTTTAAAATTATTATAATCCAAAATATAACAGTAAATTTTTGAAAACTTAGCATTAAAAGCTATATATTTTGGGTTTTTTTTTGGTGTGGGGGTTTGGTTGGTTGGTTGGTTGGTTGGTTTGTCTTGGCTTGGTTTGGTTTAGTTTGTTGTTTTACTTTTTCCCTCGGGCCTAGACTTCAGATGAACTGAAGTTTATGGGAGAAGTTGCTGGTAAATATAGGAGACATGCAAATAATATAATCATTAATTTTACAGTTTACATCTTTAATTTTACAATTTTGCAAATGAAAATTGACTGCTTAGGCAAGCTTAACTCAGATGAAAATCAATTTCTTTAAATGCATATTTCAACTAAATTTGAATACAAAATCTTTGATAGACTAAAGTGAGAAATAAAGTTCTAACACTATAGGTCTGGCCCTGAAATTGCTGAGAAAAGAACACAAATTGCTCTTAATTGCTTATTAACTTCTAATGAGTGTAGAATTTGTTCAATATTTCTTGTAGGCACTCATTATCTTGTAAAATCAACAATATATAAATATAACATAATTAAACCCTTAAATTGACACTAGATATCCAAATCTTATAAAATTTGAAATGTGATGAAAACATTTGTTGCTTTGATACAAAGTAAAATATAAGATTTAGGATCTGAGCTCATTTTAAAAGAGCAGATTAATTGTCCTTATTCATGGCAAGCTCTATGAAGCATTTCTCAAAGGAGGTGTTACTTTCCTTGGAGAGTTTTTACATCTGATCTCAGTTCTGCCAAAGAGATTCTAAATTTAATAATAATGTTAAACTAAATGAAATATGGATTCTCTTAAATAATTTAAGCTTGCTGCAAATATACAAATTTAATAAGTTTAGTATATAATACCACTGGATAACATCAGAGAATAGAATTATAGATTAAATGTCTTTTTAGTCAGGAAAATTGGCAAGGACTGTTTTCTACTCATACAGTGTAACTTTTTGTTTAGTCTCTACTAAAATTCTATTCTTCTAAGAGACTATGTATTAATAAAGATATATTTTATCTCTAAGGTTAATTAATAACTTTCGTTTCTATATATTATCTGAAATGTGAACTTATCTTTTATGTATGTTTCTACATTAGCTAGCTCACTGAACTGTGAAAATTTTAGTTTTCGCAGTTTCATGTTAGTTATTCCTTTATTGTCAATATGATTTAATGAACAAAATGCTTTATATAACACAATTCCCTTTGATTTTCAATATAAAGAGACAAAGCAGAGCAAAATAATTAGCATTCATTCCTTTACATAAGAATATAAACGGCAGGTACCCCAACATTCACGTAATGGGCATTGAAAGGGATTCAAAGAACATAATAAAAAATTCCTACTTTCTACCGCCATTACTATTTTATTTCTCAGATATACCACAATCAAGTTTTCTTGATATATACTGAATCTTCTATCTGTCTCAAATTGATAACAACCACAGCAACTGCACTTCTGAGAAATTTAGAAGGAATTATCATAGTGAGGAGAAAATTATGTTGTTACGATAGGAAATTCAAGCAATCTAGATATTCCTGTGTATTCTCTCCTGTCTGTTGCCTCCTACTTGACTCTACAGAGTCTCCTAACTTTATGGCTCTTGGTCCCATATTAGCTAGATTCTCAAAGTTACTTCAATATCCTGGTTGTTTCATATATGTATATACTGGGTTTTTAAATTTTCTAACATGGCCATTATTGCTCTGAGTTGCTTATTAGAAAGGTTTTTAAATTAGATTACAAAGGAATCAAAACATAGCAGAATTGACAATTGAATCCCAATAGACTGAAGACTCATTGAGGACTATAATCAGGTGCAAATTAATCTTTCTTTCAAAATATTTGTTTATATATTATTTAATATCTGATACGACTAATTTTCACTGCTTTTCTCACCAATGTTGCTGGGCCAACAAGAGGGGAGAAAGTTTGGGCCTTCCAGAAGTATTTCCTTTATTAATATTACAGCATAAGGCCAACCCAGGGTTTCTGAAGCTTATATGTCACCATTTTTTTAGCAGAAGGGTTGCTATTAATCTGGCTGATGGCTTAAAATCTAATGACAGTGTGTTTTCTGGTGCAATTGTATAACCTCATTTTGTACAGAATCTTAATTCTGTACCAAAGTTAAAAAAGAGCAAAGATGTGTCTTTCAACAAACATGTAATAATGGTAGTCTAAAAATTAAATGTACAGGAATTACATTAGAAAAATTTATACATTGTCTCAGTTAAATCATATCTCTTGGAATGAAATTAAACGGGAGACAAACCAAAGGTAAAACTACTTCCATGTCTATTTTCTCATATGAAAGCACTGTTTCATTTGTATTTACCAATAAGAAGAGAAAAATTGAGTTGAAGAAGGAGAAGAGGGAGAAGAAGAAGAAGAGGAAGAAGAAGAAGAAGAAGAAGAAGAAGAAGAAGAAGAAGAAGAAGAAGAAGAAGAAGAAGAAGAAGAAGAAGAAGAAGAAGAAGAAGAAAGGAAATAGCAATTACAGGTTGTTTAAACAGTGAGTTATTTTTCTAATTCAGTAATGAGCTTCTACATGGCAACATTTATTACCTTATGCAACACCATATGTTGCATGTAAAGGAAGCTACTTTCTACCATCTCTCACACTGAAAGTGAAGAAAAGTTCTGTCGAATCAACAGATCTCAGAGCTGTGACAAACTCCCTGTCTATGTGGGAATGTGTTGGCTGCCCAAATGAATAATTTGAGTAGAATTTTAAAATTATTTTATAAACTTTTAAGATAATAAAGTTAGAATAACACACAGGGAAGGGTGTTGTTCCTTTTCCAAGCAGATCTGTATTTGACATCTTTGTCTGGAAGATGTATTACTCATCCATCATAGAGTATTGTCACACGGATGATTTATTAGTGTAATACATTATAAGAACATCATCATTCCTGTGATCTATTGCTAGCTAGCACAGAACGAGATGGTGAGTGTTGGTTATAAAGACTTAGCACCACTTATGGTAGTAAAAAAAAAAAAAATTAAACACTTTATTTTAAGACTTGCACACTAAAGGGAATCTGTGAAAAGGTGATGGTTATTTTAAACTTTGATTTGTGGTAATGCACATCCTGAATTTTAGGGATATGAATTCTAGAAGTAAAATCAAGCAAGTGTTTGTGGTCAGGCAGAAGAGCTACTTTCCTTTGATATTGCTTTGTGGCTTGTCAGTGGTAGTGCTCATAAATTGTATCATTAAAACTTAATATTTTAAAAACTTGGAAAATATAGCATAGACATAAATATTGGTCATTCATTATAGAGTCAACTTCTAGTATGGCAACAGCATGAAAGCTTACTGTGGCATACAAAAACCAAGAAGAAAGTTGTGGGAATATTTTTAGCAAATCTGATTTTTCATGGCCTAGATGTAAATGTTTAGTCCTCACACAAACTGTTGGTCAGACCTTTCAAAATCAGGAGTAATTTCATTCCTCTAGGACCACAGCCTTAATGGAAACCCATATCTAGAAATCACTACAGTTCTTTGCCACAAAAGTTGTAAGATGCTCCTTTTGTTATTATTGTTGAAAAAAAAAAGAGTGAATTGATGGAATAGAGGGAAAAAACCCCCAAACCCACAAAACTGAGTTAAGACAAAATGTAGAACTTAACCTGAAAAAATTATAACTGGACAAAAACTGCTGTGACCAAATATACACACCAAAGCTGATAAGGCTGTTCTTAAGGCTATTCTTTACTTACTTATCAGTCAAAGTTTTGAAAGCTTTTTCCTTTCCATTTAATCAATGAATTTTATTAATAATTTCCAAGAGAATTGATTAAATAAAGACAATAAAGTCCTTCCCAACAACTTTTCTAATTTATATATTTTACTGTAGACTCATATGAAAGACTTTTTGTTGAAAGCACAGGGAAAGAAAGAAAAGAAGCAAAATAAAGAAGGTGTTACAACACTTGAACAACTGAAAAATTGCATTCGCATATTAAAGCATCATTTTGAATAGTGCTCTCTCTATATAAAAATCGTTAACAGAAGGGGATGGTAAATTAGAATATCTGATTTGTGGAAAGTAATAAGGAAAAGAAAATAAGTTGGAAGAGTAAAAAAAGGACAAAATAAACTTTAAATAATAATTTTTTCCCATCCTTTTTTCATATAAAACTGTTTATCAAAAGAACCCATGGAGGGCAGAACTGTAAAACATCAATGATTTGTTCCTTAAAAAAATTCCAGTGTATGTTACTAATGTCATAAATCTATTACCTCGTTCTCCACTGACATTTCCCTCTCATACATTTATAGAATTGATACCCATAGGGTCTGTTAGGATCCATGTATAATATATACCACATAATTTTGTCAAAAGATTCTCTGATCTTGAATTCAGTTCATTTAATTTTGCTTGTCTTTCTGCTGTCCTTTAGGTGGTATATTCTGTCAGCATGGGATGTTTATCTATGCTATGCTTACAGAAGTGCAACATGATCTTTCACTGATGCTTGCAGGAACTTTTGCAGCAGCAGGCATGAAATGTTGGCTTGAGTAAACTGAAAAATACGTGACATGAAATTACCATTTTATTATTACCTTGAGGACCCAGATTAAAAAAAAAGGCTAAAGTGCAAAGAATACAGATGCACAGAATGTGGCTTTTTGCTGGGATTTTGTACGCTATACAGAAAAGCATATTTTCAACCTACACTTCACCATACATGCATATTGCAATGTATGCAAAACAGTAAAATTAATGCAAATATATGCAGTTGAAGACAGAGCACATTTTGAAGCTGGCACTGCACCCTTTGTCAATGTCAGTTTTGTGACAACCTTTGATAGTGCATAGGGATTTCTTTAGTCACTTAGAGGTCAAGATAAACTGTTCCTCTCTTTCAAAACTTACCTTCTGATTGATGGCACTTCAGTGAAAACTGAGCATTAAAAAGACCATGTCTTATATCGCATTCTTAGGGGACAATAGGTTCCATAAGGACTTGATAAACTAAGTGCAACAGTACTAAAATTAACTTAGATATTATCGAGGAAATGAAACAATGTCTGGTATTTCAGTACCTGTCCTAATTTCTCATTGGTTGGCTAATAACCCTGTCAGTCATATGCTGGAAAAAAATCTGAAACAGTTTCACATTAAACTTGGAATATCAGAAGATTCTACTTAATAGCATTCTCTATTGGAATATCAGAAGATTTTACTTAATAGCATTCTCTCTCAACTCTTTTAGGAAATAAATTGTGTGCATAAATATAATTAAAATAATTTCTCTCTTCAGAGACTGCATTTTTTCTTCATTTCTTGATAGCTGACCCCAGTAAAACAGCTAAGAGTCTGTGCTTACTGAAATGAGTTAGAAACATAACAAGAATATGTGTGTAATAAGATACTTTGGATCTTATTTGACATGAGTTCTTAACATAAACCAGAAACAACTTGGCCATGTTCTGGAAAATACTCTTTATGAGAGAGATTCTGTAAGTACATCCAAAATTTTTTTTTAAATCATGTCCATATAGCAAATAAGACATATAATTAAGATTTTGGGCAGTATAAATGTGTTTGGCTATTCCAAATGCAGGTAGGCATAACAGCTGTAACCCTAATTTATACTGAAGACCTGCCTATACAACCAGGCCAAATGTGTCAACCTGAGACACAGTCATAGCTTTGAATTGTTAGGGGTCCAGGACTAGTAAGCAATAACTGCTATTTCCAAAATTTCATGAGAAAAAAATTTCCAAACTTTTAGGTCTGTAAAAAGGCAGAGAGAAAACTGTTAGCTTTTCAAAACAGAAATGAGCAAATGATATTAAATTGAAAAGATGCTAGGAACCACTTGGTGTTTTATAAAGCCTTTATTTGTATTCCTACATACCTAAAATATTTGAAAAACCCCTCACGCTGAATTAGTCTAAGCATTTATAGGGTAACATTGAAAATACATTTATTTTTGCCCATTACTGCTATGGTCTCTTTCCATGTGGCAGGATTGATCCTCATCTACTTGAACATGAGAAAAACTAGAGCATTAAAAATAATTAATTACTATTTTGAATTATAACTTAAAGGCATTCATGTAAATTAACAAAGGAAACAAATATTTCTGAAAGGAAATAAATAAAAGTCATGTCAGTAAGCTAAAGTTGTGAGGAAATAGGAATTTTGTTAAAGTCATTTGAAAGAGCACTGTTAAAGTCACTACTTTCAAAATTAAATGAATAATCACAAATGCTTGAGAGTCTAGTATGCACCAATACTGAACTCTTTGAATCATATTTCTACTTTTTAAAAGGAAAAGTGTCCTGGATGTTCTTTCTCTGATTAATTTTTTGTTCTTTTTTTACATTCTGACTTTTTTTCTGAGGACAAGTCACACATGGAGACAGCATGAATAAAAGATATGACATGGGTTTTTTTCCATTCAGAACTGAATTTAAATAAATTTCCAGTCCTGGAAATTGAATAACTTTTCTGTAACTCATAGACTGTAGTTACAAGGGAAACCGTAAGGAGCAATAAATATGGAATTCCTTTCTACCATCATTTAGTTACTCTTTGAAAAATTCTATCTTAATAACAAAAAGAAACTACTGCCAAATAATAAGAAAATGAAGTATTGTTCCAAATAAAGGTTTGTATTTGATGTTTCTAAGTTTGAAATTTCTTTTCTTAGCAACTGCATCTGAGCAAGGACTAAGATGTTCTGAGCACAACACCAGAAATTCAGAAGCTCACATTATTTCTTCATAGACAGCTGTCATACATTATGTAACCTTAAGAAAATAAGTTCTGGAAGAATAATTCACTGCTGAAATATTCAATTGACTGAAACTTTTAAAATACATTGAAAATAGCTATTAACTATGGTGTCACTGTGATAGTTTACCCATGTGGGACAAAGTTCTCCATCCCAGAGGTGTCAAAGTGAAGGATGTAGAGGAACAATTCTCTGTTATTATTAGACAAATTAGACACTGAAAAGGGGTTAAAAATCATTCCTGTGTAATACTACTGGACTCAAGCCCAAGAATTTCATTCTTAAGTAAGACGTTTAAATATGATAGACAGGAATCTACATAATTACCTACTTGATTACTTTCACTCACAGCTCTTTTCTTCCACAGCCCATTATCCTCATCCACTCTTCCTCTGAAAGACAATGGGTTGTTGATCTGGTTTTTTTGCTAGCTGCACATGAATCGCCAAAATTGATGTCACATATTGTAAGACACGAAAATTGTTGCTTATGGAAAATTCCAAACCTTTGAGGACCAACATAAAGCAGCGGTGTCACTATATAGAGTTTGTCTTCAGAAACAACATTAGTTCTTGGTGAGTATAAAAAAATTGTGTTTGCTACAATTATCTGCAAGTAGTTATTTTGCTGCCTTAAACACAACTCAAAAAAAAGCCCAAAAGTTGTTAAAGGCTTTTAAAATGTGTTTCAATTATTTTATTATGCATCTTTTTCATTTAATATAAATTATTTTACAGCAACAGGTGCCGAAGAATAACATAAGAATGTTCAGGAAAGTTGTTTGGGAGAACAGGGAATACAGAGCTGAGAGAAGTTATAATCACATATGAGAGGTGCCAAAGAAGATCTTTTGCTAAAGGAATGAGTTAACTGAGTTATTCCCTTTCTTTAGATATTTTAGGCAGCATACTAATTCTGGAGTTTTGATTACTTTGCTTTGCTTTGCTAGCATGAATATATGTATATTTAGTAACACCACTTGTCTTTTCATGTTCCATTCTCTAAAGAATCTCACTTATGAAAATACAGATTGTACATAAAAAGAACAAAACTGCCAGTAGTTTTTGGCCATACTACGCAATTATTCTAAGAAAGGTAAGACTGGCTTATTTATTTTCTTTTCTTGCCCTTTTAAAATAGCCTAGAAATTTGCTGTAAAATAAATGGCAGTACCTCCGCAAAATAAAGCATGCAAACTTCCAGGCAGATCTCTTTGATGCCAGAAAAAGTTTTGCTCATTGCCTTTGCTAGGATCAGTAATGCTACTCATGAGAGCTGCAGAGAGATGTTCTTTAGTGCATTTTAAGAAGGAGTATATTTATACATAAATTCTCTACCTATCAAGATTAAATTTGCCCCATAGTTTGACTGCATCTCTTGCTGGTATTCAGGTGACATGAGATTAATTTTTTGTAACTTTTTCATAACGCATGTATTAAACCTTCCATATTACAGACTTTCACAAGTTTCCATATTTTTATAGTTTTTAAATTCAGATGTATCTCTTTGATCTGTGTATTTTAAACAAGTCCATTTCAGTGGAGAAAGGGAGATTCGCTTGATCAAAGGTGTAAGATATTGTAATCATTATTATGACATTTATTGTTATAACAGAAGATCCTGATACCTTAGTGGTAAAAATTGTGATCAATCTACTAAGTGGTAGTTAGAACGTAGAAGAAAAACAAGAGATAGTGCAATACTTCAGGTCACATTCTAGAGAGACCTAGAGAAGATTGCTTCTGTAAAAGGAAGCACAAGAGAGAAAATAAATAATGATGACTGGAATATAGAAATATATACACTGCTTAAAACTTCCAATTGCACAAGTGAATAAATCTATCTCTTAAAAGGCAGATTGCTGAGAGTCCCTTCGCATTTCTAAAACATAAACTGAAACTTATATTTAGTTTAGTCAAAAAAAGGGATGTAATTACACACTTCTTTTGTTTCATTTTATTTGATACCCAGCATTTTCATTTATCATGTAAAAAAATTGTATGCAGTCCTACCATTCAGCCAGGTTGAAGAGAACTACTGTCTCATCACAGGCCAGCTGGTGTGGTGTAAATCTCTATCAGTAGTGTGGAGCCACAAATTTTTGCATTATCTGCAAATGCAGCTTCTCTAACTGGATTGATTCGTAATCAGCTGTCTCTTGTTTGCCATACCCTCAGCATCACTATTTGTTAATGTGAGTTCAAACTTCATCTCCCAAGATTTCAAGCTTATAACTAAGCTATTTAAGGTAGTCGATGGAAATTCTAGCACATTACACATCAGTGCACATACCCACGGGTATGTGCAGTGAAGGAACCAAAAGTCGCTTATTCCCTCAAATGCGGCAGAACTGACCATATCTGTTACCATCAATGACAGTTCTGGCAAGCTCAGCATTAACCACCCTTTATATTTCATTATGAATTATCACTCTAGGGAAGTCCTAATTGGACAGTAGTATGAAACAGGGTCTGGCTCTTTTCTGCCAAATTAGGAACAAAAAATAGCTAAAATCTAGAAAATATCGCTCTGTACATGTTTCTTCAATGACACAGCTATGTCCTAATAAAATTTTTAGTTGAATAACTGTGATTGTCAATTTTCAGTAGTTTAATGGTGTAAATATGATGATGCATAAAATGGACAGCAAATATGGCAATATGAACCTGTAATTCCTTTTCCATTCTGCAAATAAGAAATGGCTGAAATGCATTCATTCTTTTTACATAAGGAAACATAGGAATCAGAGATGGAAAGAGTTTGTCCCAATGTGTTTCCACCCAGTTTTGAAGGTGATACTATCCTCTACACAGAAACCCAGACAAGATTTATATCTTATTTAAGATTTGCTTAATCTCATATTGAAGGCTTAATTAGCACTTGTGTTGACCTTCTTCATGGAGAATGCGTTTATCTTTCATGAGCAGTATTAACACCATGAATCCTTACTTTGAATCTGAATTACTCATACATCAGCTAAAAATGTGATGCTGAACTGCTTAGTTGACTTACAATGAATGCTTATTTTGAATTTTATACATCCATTGAATTTGAATTGGACCTCCTTTTTGTTGCAGAAGCTATTAAATCCAAAAAGCCCACGTGACTCTTGCCACCAACCTACATCAGCCCACAGCTTCAATGTTCTTACTGAACTGTTTGTAAATGCTTGAAATGAGAAAGTGACAATTTGAAATACATTTACTTTTGAGATTGCTTCAATCTTTGAATGGAGTTTAATGTTAAATATACAATTTCTTCCTCTATGCAACTAAGATGAGTATTAAAATAATTTTAAATATTTTGCAGAAAAATGTGGCAATAATAAGTGTTTGCATAAGGTTTTTGATTTGTGTATATAAGTAAAATATTATGTCAGAGTTTTTATGGTAACTACAATATGGCCCTAAGGACTTTCTAAGCCATAGCATATGAAAAAATCTTGAAATTGCCTGTGAAAATTACCTAGCTATTTTCTTCTTGAGCTAAAGCATGAAAGGTTAGAACATAGGTTCACCTAATGGGTTTCTGTAAGGGCAGGATTAATATCACCTAATGGTAGTCAGCTAAAGAGTAGGTTTCTACCCTAAAGTACCAGTTGGGGTCCTTCTGCAGTCAAAGAGAGAACAAACTATGGATATGTCTTGAGAATAAATAATCTTCTTTAGTGGGACAGCCCAAAAGAGATAGTGTGAATTACCTTCTAGGATGCTTGTATTCATTTCTCTGACTGTAGAGGTATTTTAGATAATAACATGGATTAGAAGTTAAATTGTCAAGAAAGCAAAAGATGAGACCTATTCAGATATAACAGTCTGTTGGTCAGTTCTGGATTTATTTTAGAGAACCTTTTTTAAAGTATTTAATAATGGTAGCCAAAATAACAAGTGAAATGCGTCTGTTGGACAAAAGCATCTTTTTCATGTGTTCCTTGACCTTTGACCTACCAAAGAATGTGTTTGCCATACAATAAAAAAACAGAGAATGAGAGTTAATTAATATACTGTGCTATTACAGCACAGTAAATCAAAGAGAGCATAGCTTAAAAAGATCCTGAAAACCATAAGCCTTTAGTGAATTCAATTTTCCAACATTATTCATATCTGTAGGATACATTAATACTATAATTTACTCTTTTTCATCTCTTTTTGTTTTTTTCCCAAGCAACATGAAAATAGATTATACTAGTTCTAATGGAGACATTATGGTTTGTTGTGTAGATACTCAATTACAGAGCTTTAAATACACAAATTATGTAAATGCCTATTTAGGGAGTATTTACAAAATACATTATTGACCTTGTAAGCCATAACAGCTCCAGTCTGACAGAGAAATACCTATTTAGATCCTGCTTAAAATGCAAATTATTGGCCCAATGCAGCTTCTTCAGAAGTGCTGCATTCTATCATAGAAATCCATGGCTGGGGACTTGCCGGCTAATGACTTTTGTGTGAAAGCTACCTTGGAAACTATCCTTAAGTACACAAATTTCCCACATGATAGAACATAATGGCTATTTTTGAATAGCTTCTGGCTACAGAACAGTATCATGTTCTATTAGGTAGCTACTTAGTTGTCAGATCTCAAACAAAAATGTGCAGATGCTATACAAAGATATCCATTGGCTTCAGATTCTCCTCTAATTTTGTTTGAAACAATATCTGCTAATGCACAGCAGTTATTTTTCAAAAACGACTATTCATCCCTCATGTGGATTTAGAGCACCAATTCTATAATGAAACAACTTCGGTGTTAAGAAATGTTCTGTTGAAAAGTAAGACATTGACCAATCCTCCAAAAGGGTAATTATAAAGCCTCATTAAGTAGAGCACTTAGCACAGCCTGCAAGAGGAAATATGCACATGGATTACAGAAATTACTGAAAATAGACACATTTACATTACATTTAAATGTTGTCCTTAAAATATTAGTAAAACTGGGTGAGGCTACATGGGATTTCTTCCATATAGCAGCCAAATCCTTGTACCAAAGAGTTTCAATAAAGTCAGGAAGTTTTGGAGGAAATGCCAAAACTTGACTGAGGAGATTATAAGGAGTTTCTATTTCGTTTGACCACTTATGGTAGTAACAAAACAAAAGAAACCAAACAAAACAAAACCAAAAAAACAACAACAAAAAAACAGTTGTACACCGTGGTTGAGTATTGACAGTGTAAATTTAAAGGAGCATCCCCAAACTGAACAGGGATCTATTATTGAATGAACTTTCTGAACCACTGAAGGAGCTGAAATACCCTCACAACTCTCAGTTTAGAGACTTGAAAATACTCAATAAGAGATGTTGAGCAGGGATTCATACTTACAAGGACCAATTCCAGTTTTTTACAGTTCTTACATGTGCAAACTGTATTCTTTTTAACATTGAGAACATAATTCTTTTGGGAGTGCACCCATTATATTTATTAATTCTTTTGTATTGCTAAGCTGTTTTTTCTGTTTTAAGTTTAACAGTGGACAAATGGAAAAACAGTTGCAGAAAGAGGGCAAGAAAATTAGTAAGGAATATACAGTGATGCAAAAAACCCTCAAAAACTTATTTCTGAGGGTTTTTTTCAGAACAAGACCATTAATCTCATGAAAAAAAATCTACAAATTCTTAGACAACTCACTTGATAATATAATTTTCAAACACGTTTAGGCTCTCTTATATTACTTCTGATTGCTTTTTTTGTTTAGTTCCTTTATTCTAATAAAGCTAAATTTTTTTTTCAGTGTGTCATCATTATATACCCACTTGCTAAAAATTTTATTAATGTATTACTCCTTGTATTTATAGCACTTGTCATTGCATATTTCCAGCTTAAATAGCATCAATTAACAATTTTGCTGTTCTCCTGGAAATGCATGTGGCATGTAAACACAGATTCACAGATTTTACATTACCAGAGATTGTTGTTCTCATATTAATAAAGAAGTGCACAGTTGATAGAAGAAAAAAATTAGTAACGCTTTACAATTTGAGAAAACCAGGACATTTTTGAACTCTCCTTATTTCAAACCAAGGTGCTATAAGATAAACAATGCAGAAGCAACATATTTTTGTTTCAACCTTTGAAGAACAAATTAACCTTCTCTTCACAGAAAGGTGCTTTTACACAGTTTTAAGTGGAAGTAGATTTTAAAATGTGTATAAATGTAATAGCTGAGGACATTTTATCCATTTTGACTCTGAGCACACCAAAAGTGAAATTATGCAAAGAGATCATATAATAATTAGAAAGCAGGTTTATAATTGCAAAAGTCCTACCCATGCAAATTTTGTGCTAACCAGGATAGATAACCTGCCTTTTAAATATATTTTGGGATTGGTCAGTGAGATAAGATGTAGTTTGCTTCTAAAAGTATATCCCTAGATTTTTTCTGTACTTCTTCAAGATCTTCTGCAGGATCCTGTCTATTTGTTGAGGTGTTTTTCAGAGCTCTGGAGAGACAGGAACATATCTCGTATCTACAAACCTCCTTAGAAAGGCAGATGGTTATGTAACCACTGGCCAAGTACTTGAATTGGAAACTTTACTTCCACGTGTGCCAAAGATGACAGAAGAGCTAAAGAAAACTAAGATATGAGTTCATATATGAGATTGAAAGTGCCACCATTATGCTGGGAAGAAAACCAATCCTGTAAACCTCCAGGTGTGTGATGTAGCCCACTAACCACTGCTCCAAAATATGCTGTTTCCGCAGCTTCTGACCTAAGTTAGATTCCTAACTGAATTCCCTGTCCC
Source organism: Geospiza fortis (assembly GCF_000277835.1). Classification (NCBI taxonomy): domain Eukaryota; kingdom Metazoa; phylum Chordata; class Aves; order Passeriformes; family Thraupidae; genus Geospiza; species Geospiza fortis. Next base: position 3,220,877 of record NW_005054359.1, on the reverse strand, counting down.
TTCGGATGGTGGCAAAAGCAAGTAACTCAAAGCACAGAACCAGTGGAGGTGTCATGCTGACTTGCCATTAAACAGGCTACAGAGAAGGACAGACATACAGAAAGATGTGTGAAAAGAAAACATAAGATGGAATTTTTTAATTCAAGAACACAGTGAGAAAACAACAGACACTTGTCATATATTAAAAGAAGGATTCCCATACACATCTGGCAGGTCCAGCAAGTGATGGGTGCCCTGCTTGACTCCCTGCACACCCCACTCTCACAGTCAGACCAGGTTTCCTGACTGGCTGGGCCTGGGTTTCCCACAGCAGAGTCTCAGTTGACTTGATTCCTAAAGCCATTTATTCATGGCGCAGTAAGATAGAAACTGTCCAAGTTGGTGTCCCTGAGAAGGACCTTGAATAAAGGAGCCCCTGGACTTTCATGCACACACAATCCAGGTGCACCACAGTCTTGGGTCTTTCATCTGAGTCCTCAGCTCCTGCCATGTCCTGTAGTGCCCAATTCCCTTACAGGGCCACATGTCCCCAAGCCCGTTGTTCTGCAAAGGGCCAGCACTTCACAGCCTCTTGCCTGGGCTCCCACACAGGGCTCAACCTGCAACTCCCTCTGCAGGTGCACTGCTAGCTCCCTGCTCTGAAGGTATTCCTCAAAACCTCCAGATGGATAAAAACCCTGAGCAACATTGTCTGATTCCATAACTGACCCTACACTGAGCAGGAAATTGGACAAGAGAAGTCACCAGCTCCCTTCTAACCTGAACTACCCAATGATTGTGTGCATGCAAATAATTGAACAAAATGGTATCATTTCTCCATTGCAGACTTGGATAGGATAAACCACTAACGATATATCTCTAAGAAGTATTTCAGTCCCAAATAAGTGTACTTTGGCAAGTAATGGGCAGGGACTTTCATAAAGATTGAAAAAATCCTTGTTAATAGGGAATCGAGGAGAAAAGCTTTCATACAGATATTCTTCAGCCTAGATTGATAACTGGAAACAGATACTCTAATGGTTGTTCAATGAAGGAATGTGCTTCAGGACTCTATGTCTTACTAGTAGATGGTTAGCAATTGTCTGTATTCTAGAACCGTTATGTGTATACGTACAATAATAGCCATGCCAAAGTAGTTTGTGTATTAGAATAGGATGTAGAACAGGACTGTACCCACTGAAGTAACCTGTGTTATCTGTGGAGTTGGCAATCAAACAACCCAGGTTCTTACAAATACTGCATTTTTTCAGTGAGTCAAGCTGACACCAGACTATACTTTTTTTTATTCTTATTTCGTGCATTGCATTTTCACGCTTCTTTTCATTTTTTCTCTGTTTTTTCTGAAGCATCAAATCAAATGGTGTTATTTCTCACTGCTAATTCCCTTTATGCCATTACTCTCATCTCTCCAGGTTGTTTCTGTTCCCTTTCTGTTTCCTTTTTCATGCCAGCATGATTGTCTTGTCACGAGCTTAAAGGAAAAAAAAAACTTCTAAGATAATTTATCCACTCTTTTTCTTAGTGATTGTAAGATTAACCTCTGTGTTAATAGCCTAAATAAGATTCTCCCTCCATCAAAGCCATAGGGTGTGGTTATGTGAATTGACACTTCTCCTTATGTGAAAACAAGGAACTTTGATTAGGACTCATATATCAGCCTCCTAACTTTTAGCTTACAAGCAGGCTAAGAGAAAGCAAACAAGTTACAAAGCCTTACACAAGCAGTTCTAAGACTTCTTATGTTTCTTCTGTTGACAGAGCACTCTGACATGTTAAGGTTTTTTGTTAGGAACAGAAAAGACTTTTCAGCTCATACTTCTGTTCTACCTGACATGAACCAGAGACAGGTGACATCTAGTATATCTAACATTTAAAGAAATTTCATCAGACCTGGTACTCAGATAATATATCCTTGAATGACTGTAGCAACTACTTCCTACAAGGTGGAGAGTGAGGCTGAATTTGCTATGAGCCCTTCCAAAACTTGTTTAAAATTTGGGAAGCAAATGATACAAAAAGTTTTATTGCATGTAGATTTTTTTAGCCATCACAGAGCACGTGAGACAAAACATAAAACATTAAATATTTATTCCTTATTTTATTCTAGACAAAGAGAGATGTACAAGCATTAAAAAAAAAAACAACAAACAAATAAACAAAAAACCCCGAAGCTGAAAGTTGAATTGTGGTACCTATTCTTTAGTATCTTCTCATCTAAAAGTCCCTTTTTCCTAAGGATTAAGTAAAAGGTCAAGGCAGAACCTGTTCTGGAGATGAAAAAAAACAAAATCAAACTGTTATACATGATTAGAAATAACTCTGTCTATAGGTGTTTGCCTTTTTAGTGTGATCACAAAGTTTCCTAAATATATATTAAGACAAAGGAAATTCTGCTCTTTTTTAGGAAACAAAACAAAGAATCAACCAACCAAAAATCCTGAAAAAAATGCACCTGCCCAAAAGAGAGAGGAAGAAAAAAAGCAGAAAAGAAGAAAAGACATCCTTCATGATGATTGCAATCACATTGCCACATACTTTTCACAATGGCACATGCTTAATTGCACTTTCTTTGCATGAAAAAGGGAATTCAAGCACACATTCAAGTACAGTTTTTCTTTTAAGAATCTAGTTTTGATACTTATTTTATATTCAATTAGCATAATATTTACATTTGAAAACTATGGCCTCAGATGCACTGAGAACCACAATAATGAATGGATACTTTAACGCAACATCCACAAATATAGGCAACAGTGTGAGTTTCCATAAAAAAAATATACAGAGATAATATTTTTTCCTTTAGTTGTAACATTTCCTAAGAAATGTTACTTCTGTGCTGTCATTATTAATAATCTCCAAGCACAGGAGCTGGTGAACTTGGATGTGTCTCAAGATAAAGTGTTTTAGGGCCTTATATGATGTTTCCATTAATATAAATAGAATCTTCCTGTTTTCGAAGGAACTTGATGAGACCCTGTGACTGAAAAAATTACACATCCTAGTATTAAGATGTCACAAACCCCCATGTGGGCACAGATCCTTGACTTATGAAAATGTATCTGACAAAACCTTCATTTTTAAGAGTTCTATGCAAGAAATTCTCTGATGTATAATTGCAACCAGACTGCATTATGAGAAATATCAACAAGCCAGAAAGTCACTGAAGAATTTATATCTCTTCTTACATACATTTATATGTGAACAACAAGTATTCAGACTTGAAGCACAAGATATCACAAACCACTCAAAGATTTTTAGGATCAGGTTCAAACCCAAAAGCCAAGTTTGTGGAAAGATATAGCTCACAAGATATAGTGGACAAATAATATTGCTTAATGCATTTAATATAGCTACTTCTTTGGGCCAGAGTTGCTAAACATATTTTACAAATTTTAGTATTAACTAGAAAGCTGTTAATCCAGGAGAATAATTTTAGAAATAGTGAATGAAGTCTGGGAAAAAAAACAAACCAGGATTATTTTATTAAAATGTAATTCATCCATGTATTTTTATAAAACATCAGGCATCAAAAAAAATCCTTTTGGATATCAAAAGGAAGTACTTATACACAGTGTCTAAAAGACTCAATTGAATGGGTCAAGTCTAGGCTAAAGTTATAAGATTAAAAGAACATAGTCAACTTGAATTTTATAATGAACTATTTTTCTCATAATCCTGTTTCTGATAGACAGTAATCTCCTCTTTAAAGTAGTCTATTGGTATTTTAAATTCCTAAATATCTTAAAAAGGGTCTCCTACTTAACAGCTGATATTTACAGGACCTCTGTGACCATAAAATGGATAGGCTAGATGTTTTAACTGTATATTTTGGAAAGATCTCAAAACACTTTAAGTCATACTCTAGGAAGCGATGAAATGAAAAGTGTTATATTCAAATGCTTTCAAATGTGCAGAGAAAAAAACAGAAACATTCTTGAGAAACCCCAAATATTTTCCCTGTTACAAAATATTTGAAAACAATGGGTAAAAAAATATTCATAATCTGTAAAAATTGCAGCCCAAAACTCATTCTTCTTTGAAAGTAAATTACTTTAATCTCTGTGTTTTAAGAGCTATTCCTATGTCATGCCAAAAATTATAAAATTTCAAATGCAGTTTTTTACTTCTTTTTTAAGACATTTTCCTTCCTAGATTAATCATACTTGCATGTTTTTTGATCTGAAAACAAGATGCAAAAGTGATATCAACAATCACAGAAGATAGAAGTCCATCTGACTTTTTTTTTTGTGGCTTTCCTACTTTTCAAAAATTCCCAGTGGTCCCATGGAACCCAAGGAGATGGGTCCTGAAGGAACTGGACAGTGTTGTTGTCAATCCAATGTCTATATAATTTGAAAAGTTGCGGCAATTGGGTGGTGTCCTCAGAGACTGGAAAGAAAAGTAAATATCACACCCATTTTTAAAATGCCAGAATAGATTCTCAGATTTGCTGACCTATCAGCCTCAAACCCATTCCAAGTAAGATCATAGAATAATCTTCCTGAAAAACATAGCAAAACTTATGGAAGGAATGGAGGTGATTGGAGACAGCCAAGACACCTTCACCAAAGCAAGTCTTCTGCATCTTCTTCTTAGGATCAATAGTACTTTTAGGATACATTTTCTTTTCAGGGGCTCAGTTTTCTAGCCAAAAATCTGTGTGAAGTACAATGCCTGATCTGTCTCCTTTTTGGTGCTTCCATCTTACGTCTGCTTAAGAAGGTACTGCTTTGGTTTAAGCCAGTCACTTTCACAATTTACAACAAAGCATTTTTGGCTGCAGCTAGTGAGCAACAGGACTCTGCCTGAGAGGTCAAATGCTTGGGTTCAGACATCTGCCCTTCCCCACATCAGAAAAATACACAGAATTATCTGCTAATTATTCTCCTTCACAAGTCAAGATACTTTTTCTCACATTAAGCAATCTAAGAATTTTACAAAATATCTAAATATACATAAAAGATTTTATATTTTACTTAGGATGATGCAAAAAATTATTTGTCAAAATTAATAGTTCTAGCCAAGTGATTTGTTTCAGCAGATTATAAGGGAAATTAGTTTAGCAGTAACAAAAGTAAAAGTCCTTTTGCATGACATAAAGATTTGTACCCTGCAAACATATAAATGAAGTATGAGGAAAGACCCAGTAAAATTCTGCAATAGAGTTATCAACAAATAAAAAACTCAGTAGCTCAGAAAACAATGAAGAAATATGATATCTAAGAATTGTTCAATTCTCATCTGAATTGACAGTAGATATTGCTATTGGCTAATATTGCACAAGAGCAGGGTATGCGGGAACACAAAGAGGAAGGGAATCAATTGGTCTTCAGGAATATGGATGCAACATCTGATATTTGGTACTTTATCAGAAGCATAGGCCTATTTGCACAGTTCCTTTTTGCAAAAGCCTGTGGAACAGTAACAATGGTATGTTGTCTGGCACAGCTTTAATACTGGTCCAGATTTTCTTTTGTCCTACTTTACAGTTACTCACCAGCTATATAAAACATGACCCTCCAATAAGCTAGGTACAGATACAGTCTACTCTTTTGAAGTTGTCTTAAAAATGTTATTTCTGTAGAAAATTAAATTCTGAAATAAAAAAAAAAAAATCTACCCCGACCTGTTTTGTAACAGTAAGCTTTTTGAAGACTTTTGGACATCTTCATAGAATAATTCAGGTTGGAAAAGATCTTTAAGTCCAATTACAAACCTAAAACTGCTAAGTCCACCATTAAACCATGTCCTTTAGCACCACATCATTTCAATCACTTTTGATTATACTGTTGCTATTAACACATGCATATAATTAGAAAATACAACTCAGGAATATTTTTTAGTTTTTCATAATTTTCTACATCTGGATTATGATTGAAAAATTAGAAAAAATAAATCTCCTTGATAGATAAAAAGGATGAGTTTTATAAAATGTGCATTTTATAAAATGCAGGTGGTTTTGTCAACTTTAAAATGGTCAAATTTACATTTGTGTAAATATAGAATGTTATCATTGTTCTTTCATTAAATAAGGAAACTACAGAGAATCTTGTGGTAGATAGGGAAGTAAGCATGAGTCACTGTAGAGATCTATAAATGCACATAGTATTAAACCCGTGTTGAAAGATAATTTGGCAGGATACTACACTGAGACCTCAGCAATTCTAAGATCTACTATTTTATATAATTTTACATATTGTTTTATTCAGGTTTTTGCCTCTCTGTGGATTTTTTTCCCCATCTCCACTATTGTGTCTATTTAGACATTAAGCAAAGCATTGAATTCCATAATTCTAAGTGACATGAATGACTTTTATGGTAGTTATGATCAGTGACGAAAAATCATATGTAAGAGCCTTTGTAACATAAAAATTACAAAGGATCATTCAGAATGATCCTTAAGAACACTAAATATTTAAAGCCTTCTTCTATGTCTCTCTAAAACTTTTCTACGTACTATGCAAATAAGACTTTATCATCCAGGTCATAGGTTCAATTCCAGTCTCTTTATTTTGCCACTTGCAATGGCTGCAAAGGGGAAAAGGGTTCCTCCCAGCCACGCTGCAGAGTGCCTGTAAAATGTCTTTCACAGGTAAATATAAGGTCCTAAGAAAGTAGACCAAAAGTTTTTGTGGCACAAAAGAATCTAAAAGTAAAAATTAAGAATAAGCATAGAAAAGCTGCCAATTTGACGCAATTCCACTTGTTGCTTTAAGAACAGAAAATATAAGTTAATTCGTTAGAGACATAAAGATGTAACTTTCAGTAGAATCTTGGCTGGCCTTGAATTTTTTTCTACAAAACATAGCCTGATTTATTTCTGTTATGAAAATAATTGAGGTGAATCCAGCATGAAGTTTCATTAAATTCATGCACACAGAGAGCCCACTCAGTTATACTCTTTATGTAATGACCCTAACCATCTGGGGTGTTACTCTAGGTCACTTTGGTAAATTCATACATTTTTTTTTTACAGTCTGGAAATAGTACAGAGGGGAGGAAATGCTGTTTTCTGGTTTATGTGTGCATGGCAAATAAGGTGGAGGCTTTGAAATACTGATGTTTTTGAAAGGATCAGTCCTTCCTGAGCCCTATCAATGTCAGCCTGCCTCCCTCACACAAGCAGTACAGCTTGCTCGTGCAGATGTCAGAGCTGCTTGAGTCCTGTAGGTGTATCTTTTAAAAAAGTGTATGTTAAATAAGATGAATCAAATAGTTGGCAAAATTTCAGACAGCTTTCAGGTAAACATTTCACACCTAAAAGAGGAGATGGTTGTTGTTTTATAAATTAATGGTATATAAACATCTTGTGCTCAGTTCTGATTTTGAAGCAATTTTATGCCAAAGTAACTCCATCGATCACTAGTGATTTACACTCATATTACCCTACAAAGTCATCTAAGGTTTAGCTCAAATAAAAAAAAAATATAAATCTTTGCTTAGTTTTACATGTGCTTACTCATTTGTCTCTCCTCTCACCAACATTCACATGTGCCAAGATTAACTTCTAGCTCAGACCCTGCAATTTTATGTAGTGGTACAGGGTTTTGTGTTTTGTGACGCAATATATTGTGAAAAAAGAAATCTTCTGCTCCTTTTCTTCTCACTCATGTTTTCCTTCTGTTTTATAAATATCCACTGATGTTTTACTCTCTCATAGTTTTAATATTAAAAACACTGACAATTATTTCAACCATTTTACTAATCTTTCTGCAACATAGATGCCATTTTGAAGGTATGCGAGTATATTCATTTTCAAGTAGTGTGTGTAGCATTAGTGGAGAATCCCACAGAAGTAATCCAATAGGATTCAAAATCTTCATGTAGAAGTCGGGGAGAAAATAGAGAAGGGTTCTTCCTACCCTCAACCTACATACCACAGCCCCGATCTGTTTAGTGTAAATGCTGAATATTGCAGAATCCCTATACAGATGGTGAACACTTCTAAAAAGAGGCAATATTCTAGTAGTATACTACAGATATGTCACCTTAGCATTGTCTTTCATATACTGGAATAGTTATGAGTGAGGGAGAAAACTGTGCTTTCAGAACGGGAGAGCAGGAGACATTTCTATGTGAGCTTCTTTAAGTATTTGTAGGGTGTTCTGCCCCTCTTTGTGTTCTTGGGTTCACTGCTACTAGCCGTAGTTCTTGTGCAACTGAGTATTGCCCACATAGGCATATATTTTTGAATTTATATTTTATCCTACCCACTGTCCAAGCTGATCAAGTCTAACAATAATTTTGCTCTGAGCTAACACACTAGTTTCTCAGTAGTCTGCCAGATGATGTGCTGTGCTGTCTGGTCTGCTTGGCAAAGAAAATGCAGCTCAGAACAAAGAAAATCTCTATGCAACCATTATGGTATATCGTTGCAAGTTTATTTCTGATATACTTTATTTTAATTTTGGTTTTGTCCTGTTTATTTTCTTTCCTAAGCTGTGCTTCATGAAGGGCTTTTCTACATTCAGATATTCACTAAAGTAATTGCTTGAGCTGTAGCCTAAACAATGTCTTCAACTGTATCCAATCTGTACTATTAGCTTTGCAGTGCAATTCCCAATGTGAACACATTTTCTCAAGGACAAGTATCTTTATTTACAATTTAGCTTAATCTGCTTCTACAGTGGATTATGTGCAGTTCAAACTATACCCCTATGTCAATATTTTCTTGCATAGCTAAACCTCTGTAGGCAAAAAGTTTTAAATTCATAAAGCAAAATTGCCATGAAAGGTTCTTCCTAGTCCTGCAGTGATACCTTTGTTCTTCATGCTCACTTCAACCCCCATTTATGCTACATGTTCACAGACACTTCTGTCACAATCTACAGGCTCTGATTTCCAGTGATGGTTCACTTACCATGAGGAACTGGAAATAATAAACTTCTATTCACAACTATCTGGTCTTCTCACATTCAGAGTAAGTGTCCAGGTAAAAATAAAGAAAGGAAGAACAGAGGAAACTGGCTGTAACTGCAATTGCTCTGTACCACCCCTGTCAGTAGCTGATCTATCTGTATGACCTGTTCATAGCAAATAGCTGCCTAGTTTTGGAATAGAAATGGCAAATTCCTTCCACCCAGGAGTGGTAGTATGGAAAGTCATATAAACCGCATTTTAAGTAGAAGAAAAGGTGAGCCCATCACTTTGAAGGGTATTGTCAGGGCTCTGGGAGAGATACTAGCCCTTTCTGTCCCTGCCCAGCAATCTCTGAGAACTCTGTCCCCTCCATGAGGAGCCCCGTTTCAGCTTGGGCTGTTCCCCCACACCAGTGATGCAGTAGGAGTGCCTGGGCTAAGTGCCGCCTACGTCCCTCTGCCCTGCACAGGACTCTGACCCTGGCTGCAGCCGTCTCCAGCCCTGTCCTGGTCCCCTGCTGCTTGATGAAGCCTGGTAGGTCACTTTCCATGCCTGGAGCTGTTGGTAAGATCCCATTTCAGCCATGGCTCTGTCCATGACTCTGGTCAGACCTGAGGGACAGTGCCTGCCAGTGAGAGCACTGGATTCCCTGGGATCACCCTGGACTCCTGGCTCCCCGTCTTCTAGGAGCAGCCCATGCTTAATGTGTCCTGACAATGATTAAATGCCTCATGATTGTAAAGTTCACCATCTCAAAAAAAAGGCAGAGTGTAAAACAAGAAAAAGCAACCAGAAATAAACAGCATTTAGCAGCAAGAAGTTAATCTTTTTCCTCAGTGTTAATGATGTCCTTACCTCAATCTTCTACATTGTATCAATGACACTAAAGATCTTGAACTTCAATTGCTGCATATGTGCAAATCTCTGGAATATAACCTTTCTCCTCTTAAAAATTAAAATAAACCATAGAAGACTCGATAGTCTTCCTAGAAATTGCTCATGTATGACTAGCAAAATTTTGTGATAATATGAAAACTCTAATGGAGAGAGTTCTGTTTGAACTCTCATGGATATCAGCAGAAGGATTTCTACCAGGGTGGTTGTTTGCTGCTAATAGCAATTTATTAAACTTGTATTTGCATCTCTGGGAATGAAATTTAGCTCTAATTTTTTACTGTGATTCACAGCTATTGCATACTTACTCCTGCAAAGAGAGAATTTTCATGTGTTTTAAGCACACAGCTAATTTGGCAACAATTGCAAATACTACTGATTCCTGAGTACTGAGTTTGCATGCACAAACCGATACTTAAATAGGCAGAATTTAACCAAAATGTGTTTTCATCTGAATGTTAGAAGCACCAGTCTGCCTAAAGGCCTATTCTTCCTGAAATTTCCTTTTTTTTTATATCCTTCTGCTTTTGAACAGTGAAGGATATTATAATCTTTTGATTTAACAATAGCTATTTAATATTTGCCTCTATTTATCTCCTTTTTTTGTCAGTAACAACTATGTCCCTTTTATTTTGGAAAATAAGAAGCACATTAGTTTAGAAAATAGTATTTTGAAAATGGTAGTTGGTGAGAAAATGGTTACTTCTTATTTATATGGTGCATTAGAATAGAAAATCCTCTGCAACATTATCTATATTTAGGATGAGCACTCAGAAGAGCCAAATATATGGTCTTTTTCAAGCTAACACAAAAAAAAGTTATTGAAGTAAAGTAAACAAATATTTAAACTATTTATCAATTTATGTATTTTTATATGCACACAGCTTTCTTAAATTATATTATAAATATATATTTATGTATATAATATGATAATAGACATGCAAACAAGAAGCAAAGAAATATATATGCATTTACATGCATAATAATACCTTTAGTATTAGCATAGTCTGTTGCCTATTAATCTTCATACTTTTAGGGCATCCATAAGATGTGAAACTTCAAAGTTCCTTCAGTTTCCCATTTTCCTTTGCTCCTTCAAGTTTGCATCTCTGTTACATCTAAACCTCACCATCAGATTGCTGTACTTCACTCTATGTATTTTTGTCCTCACCTTGCACAGCTCTGTCATACCAGAGACTCAGCAAGCTTCCTTCTTTGTCGCTTTTACCAGCCCTATCCTCACATTTCTTCTTTAAAAAAACAGATATTTCACTGGTTACCTTTTAAAGTAACTGTTACTATTAAAAGTATGTAGAGAATGGTGCAAATGTAGGAAGACCTATCTGAGTCTCAGAGATAGTAGTATGTCTATCATGGACCAGCCATGTTTTGAGCTACCAACTAAATGTATACAATGGGGGAAAAAGTGAAATCTGAACCATTTTCCTCGCTGGAATTTCACACAGTGTTTTAAAATAATTTTTACACTTTCAAAACTATTTTCAGTTATCAAAATTTATGCATTTTCTCTTTCATATTATATGAACTCATTTTTATCATTCCTTGTCTTAGGTTGATGCTATATTACAAGAAAATAAAAGGTTTTTCTTAGCATTTGTCCATACTAAGTAGAGCAAATTTCTGGCTGCAGACTCACCTAGTCACAAATTTCAGATCTAATTGATGCAACATAAGATTTTATTGAAACCTTAGCTAAATACATTTCCTTTTAAAACAAAATTTTGTCTTTGACCTTTAATGGCTGAGAATAACTTATTTTGTACAAAAAAAAGAGCACTTAGAAAAAAAATCCATTGAAAAATTAATTGTTAATTAGTTGTTCACATGTTACATTATTGTGTCTCAAATTTTAATGATTATTTTAATTGGTTTCCTCTGGTTGAAATATTCAGTACTTATCACTTCATAAAACTCACAAGGTGTGTAACAGACACTGACATACGAAATGCCTTAAAGGTATTTTGTTGATTTTATAGTCAGCACAAATGTCTCAAAAATAAATGAACTCATGAAAATAAGCTTGTCTACACAGAATGTATTCCAAGAAAAAAACAAATTCTTTGCTGCAGTTTGGGAGATCTTTTCAATGTTGTGGCATTTCTGATGGGTGCCACAGTGACGCTATCGCAGTGTGGGATGCAAATCACGCCAGACAATGGATATTGACATTTCCATGACATTCCTGTGCTTGTATTCATGCTGACCTGGATGGTGTACCTTGCCCCCCACCTTGTGTTGCCATTCATTCTGCTTTTTTCCCTCTCACAGCCATTAACCAAAGGTGCAGAAGCACCAAAATGTTTTCCTTTGAGTAAGATTTATAGAAGCATTTTGTCATCAGTCCTTAATTGTAGTTTATTTTTCTCTTTCTTTGTTCTGCCCATGTTACTTTACAACAGAATAAAAGCTTTGGTGCTACCAGACTTCTTGCCATATTCAAGGAATTCTGTAGAGCAGAAAAAAATGAGAAGAAAGAGAAACACAGAAAGAAGACATGTTTAATAAATGACTAGTTTCCAAAAATATTACATAACCTCCAAATTTTTGAATATTAGTTAAAATTACAGCCCTAATTTTTGTCCAGCAAATTCTTCTTTTCTCTTTTTCTTTCCCTCTCTTTACCTCAGATCTGACATTTTTTATGTATCTTTGCAGAAGTTTCTGCCTTGAAATGTTTAGATATCTCTCTTCATTTGGGCACTAGCTTCTTAAACAGTAACTTTAGAAAAGTCTGTATTATAAATATTCCTAATTCCTCCCACTTTCAGTACACTTTTCTCAGATAAGATTGACAGGCAGTTTTTCTTGTTTAAATCTTTCAAGAGACTACATTTATTCTTCATCATATTTTGATATTTTGTAGAGGATGAATAAAACTTTCTGGAGCTTATATAATTCTCTCCTCAGAATATAAGAATGCTTTTATTACCCTTCATCAACATACTTTTCAGCATTTGAAAAACTTCACATATTTGCCATGTTGATTCAATCTCTGGCATTCTCTGGTGGCAATTTACCTAGCACTACAGTATGATGTGTTTCCAGGGGCTGACTCACTTGGAACAAATCATTCTGGGGATGATTCCTTAGTTTGAAAATTTTGCATTTGTTGATGATAACCTTCTCAAAATCAAAAATAATAATACAAATCCTACACACATTGACAGAAATATTTTCACTACTATCTATTTCTTGCTGCAATTATTTTGAACTACCTGAATCTAAAAAGCTGTTTTATTTTTATGGGTTTTTTTAATCCTATGTTATTTCCTTTTTACCCTATGTTGTTTCCTTTTTATTCTATATTGGCATAGAATGCCTTAGAAATGCATAAGAGAATGGGAAAAAGCCCCAGTTTGTAAATCACCATTTTTTAATTCAATATTTCTGGTTTTAATTCATACTATTTATTTTAATCCCTTCCAAAATATGAAATAGAAAATTCTCTTACTCAAAGTGCAACAAACTCTGCAGAATCAACTAAAACTGGCCATCCAATTTTAAAGTGATAAGGTTTTGAAGCTTGCTTTGAAATGTTTCTTGGATGCTGTCTGTGCCACACGTTATTTTGAGATGTGGCTTTATCTGAAATTGGAATACAATGAGATTTCTGCATTTCTTTAGCTTTTAGACACCACATACAACCACTTTGGGCTAGGGGCAGAATCAAAACAAATACCTATCAGACATTTTATTTTATGATGCTTCAGTTCTTTTGTTAGAGATAAGGTACAGAATTTTCCTCTGCATCCTTCTGTTGGGAAAGGTTGTGGTATTTCTAAAATAAAGGCTGAATCTACACAGACAGAGAAAGAAACAGAGAGGTGTTTACTGAAAACATGAAATGTTGCCTACTCTTGAAGAGGGGATGTCATTAGATGGACTTTTGACAGAAGTGTAGAAATTCTTATGATACAGGCAGATACACATCCCTTCAAAGGAATTAAAACCTTGCATGTTAGTCTGCTTAGTGTGTGTATTTTTCAAGGTTTTTTCTATTTATGAAAGTGGACAATCACACCTTCTATAACCAGCAAACTAAAATTTTGGTTTTTATTGTGGTGATGGGACAAAGAAGGGCTAAAAGTGATCATATGTATAAATACATAAGATCAACATAGAGAATCTAGGCAGTTTTGTTCATTATTTCTCACACATACAGCAGTCTATATCTCACAAAATACAAATATTTCATTTATGTTGGTAAACCGGATGTGTCTCCATGCACAAGGATAAAGCTAGATCCACCTGTTTCATACAGGGAATTCAGTCTCCTATTACTGCAAGGAAAATGGTTTTGCCTTTAGACCATAGTATTTGTATTAAACCTATACTCTGGAGTTTTCAGGTTTGTCTTGCCCTGTCTTGGGCTGCAGAGGTTTTTTCCTTGTTTTGGCCGTGATAACAACTGTCTAATCACAAACTTGTTATCACTTAACTTGCTTTTATGTCACTCTGTGACTACCATGTATATTTTGAAGATCTGATCAACCTCAGTAGTTATTGTAGAACGAATGCTATGCTTTTATGTCTAGTCTGGGAAGGCTAGTGTCCTACTTTCAAACTGTAAGGTAGCAACCAGGGAAGAAGAAAGCATTAAGAAAATGTGTAAATAAAAGTAGAAGCAGACAAAGAAGGAAGGGACCAGCACCAGCAAGAAGCTGTTCAAGAAGAGTTCAGGACTTGAACAACCCACACAGTTCCCTGGAAGAATGAGAACACCTCCAAGGAAAATGGGCAGAAACTTGAAATATGTTTGCATGCCAGGGTTTAAAGTTTATTTTTAATTACATTTTTCCTCATTATTTTAGAATGTGACACTAGTGTTGTAGCTGGAATAATAAAACCTATTTTTTTTCTGTAAAGACTTTAACTGGACAATGCTTTAGGTCTATATACATTGTGCATCTGCTTTAAATCATAATGAGTTTTTTGACTGTAATGCAACTCCCTCATATAGCACTTTTTCACAGAGTGTAGTCTTAAAACTGCTTAGATTTTCTTACACCATTGCACTTAGAGAATGGCTGTTCTGAAACTTCTCTTCTGATTTCCAGACTATTTCTCAGCCTTGTATGTCTTACAGCACCAATCTTGGTACAGCATTTGTCTGCCAAATTCTGGGTGTCTATGCAGACACCAGACACCACCACCACCAGACACCACTGCTCTTCTTCCAGAGTGCATATTCACTTTCCTAGATGCAAATTATTCAATTTTCTCCTTAACCCACAGGCCAATTTACTCAAATTCTTATTTTCCTGTAACGTCTTCACTGTTATTCCCTTGTGTACTTATAAAAATTATGTTATCCTCTCTCAACCCAGTCTGTTAGAGTATAGATATGAAGACTGAACATTTATCACATGCATATACTCACCATCATTTAGGCTCATTTTGCTTCTTTACATCCTACTAGCCTTTTGATACAGGTGGCTCTCATTGGAAATTATTCCTCTTCAACCTGAAAACCTACAGTTTCAAATAATATTTTAATCACCCAATTGTGATTATATTATAAAACTGCCCAGGAAACTGTTCGTATGTCCATACTGCTGTTGTAAAATGTTATTTTATTACACTCTCAGAAAGCACTTTCCATTTTTATTGATAGTTGTCTTCTGTAACATTATAATTCTTACAGAAAAATTAAGGAAAACTATTCCTTTAACTCCTGCTGTCTGTAATTCTGTATGTTTTAATGTCAATTTTCCATCATCACATTACTAATATTAGCCTGCTATTCATCAAATTCACTTTGTGAATTTTACAAGGTATGCAGGGAGAAAGCCCTCTGCTGATTCCGATGAACAGAATAAATTTTAACATTCCATTAAATTTAATAGAACAGTACAAGACCAAAAAGTGCACCCCCAATTTTGTTTTAGACATTGACAGTAGAAGAGGACACAGTGCACAAAGGAAGCATGTTCTCATAATTCATTGTACAGCCTGTCTCTGCTCTGAGAATAGTTTGGATTTAAGAGCAATGAAACGGCTAATTCCTGTTTACGCTGTAGCTTTTGACTTCTCCAATGAAACAAATTTTGTGGAGAGCAAAAGCACTGTTTATGACTTCTATTGCACTTTAAGAAATAAATGGTGCAGCTTTACTCCCAACCGGGATGCAATTGCTCACACGAGTAGTCCCATTGATCTCAAAGTGTGAGTTATTGCTTTGTAAGAGTAGTGAAAAAACCTCCCAACCTGTAAGTGGTGATTAATAGCAAGAAAGAGCTTTCAATTTAGACAGAAAACAGAATGAATAAATACTAAAAAAATAAGTCATTGCTATTTCATCAAGAGCTTAGACAATAAAGGGAAGATTGACAAGTGACCCAACAAGCAAAAAATTATAGGTGAACAATTAAATTTCTTATAGGTTTAAAAGACTCCAAAATATTATGTCACAGAAGTACTCTTAAAATGACTTTAAAATCATAATACAGAAACTAAATTTAGGTAAAGTCCTTTAAAAATCATTTATTAGTAGTGAATTGTGGCATAGGAACAGTATTATTACTTGAAATCAGTGTGGACTCTTTATGAAGACCAAAAAGAACAACATAGGGGGCTATGTAATGTTCATCGTATCATGTACGGGCTTCAAGTGTAATTGCTTTTCTTACTAGTTCAGCTCATCTGAACTGCTGTAACTCACCTGGACTCAACTACCTAGGATGGGAATTATTAGTGTTTCAGGATGTCATGGGATTTTGTGCCTAGACTGTAATGGATAAATGGCATTGAGATACTCTAGAGATGCTGTTGTAATATCTCAAGAAATTGTTTTCATTATTTCAGTGATGTGCCATGATTCAGAGAGTTTACACAGAGTTGCTGTGTGATATTTTTCATGTGTTTATGTTTTCTCTTTCTGGTTAATAGCAGCACTTCCAGCCTGAAACACTTTCATCTGATGTTGTCTTCCCCTATGTCTGACAAAAAAGTGACTTGCCTATGCAGTTTGTGTAGCTCATTTAGAATAAGCATGACCATGTAACTTTTTTTATTTAACTGACAATTTTAGTCTATGAAAATAATTTTATGATTTTTTGCATATGAATTTAATCTGCTTTTTTATGTTTTAGAAAAATAAAATATTCCAGGAGAATATTTGCATTAGCTGAGATGTAATCAGTCCTGCACCTTTGTACCATAATAAAAGGGTTTTTGATCTATTTTTTTTTTCTTTTTGAGCTTCATTCTACTGTTGCTTTTATAACATGCATAGCCACAGCCATGTTCCTCCTGAAGTGTCTCAGACACTTAGTTGGGCTAGAGCATAGATTTACAGCACATGAATACTACCCATTTAAAATGTGGTAGCACATGTCACACATACCATCAGTGAAAATATGGACTTCAATAGGCAGCAGAGAAAAGGCATCACAATGTAAAAACAGTCTTTGCCATGCCTTGCAGCCTTAAGAGCCCAACACATTTAAGTCATATGCTCAGCGATAAAAGTTAACTTTCTCTCTTTTTCTCTTTCTATCACAGTCCTCCCACTTTTCCCTCAGAAAGAAGATCATTGCCTCTTGTGGGCTACCTGAACTAAAATCTTTCCACATCCAGCTGAAGCTAGGTTCTTCACAGTATGCTTGTCTATCCTGTCACAGGCAGATTTACTCTCCTCCTGTGTTTCCACAGTAGTACCATTCTTTAACTCTGGCTATTTGGTAAGATGGCTTTTTAATGGTTTCTTCCATATAACCAAAAATGGTAATGACTCATCAGTTGTAACTAAGGTGTTTTCTTTTTTAATTGGTTGGGCTGAGGTCTTTATTTGTTGTTCACTTTAACCTTGTAGTAGCTTCCTTTTAGTATAATTCACAGAATACCATGATGTTTAAGGTTGGAAAAGACCACTGGAAGTTTTCTAGCCCTGCCTCTCAGGCCAAGCAGAGTTCCCTAGAGCATGTTACTCAGGACTGTGTCCAGATGGCTTTTGAATATCTCCACTGAGAGAGACTGTTGCATTAAGCTTATAGGAATTTAGCAGAAAATAAAGCCACATGTATTCCAGCAGGTCCCCAGAGATCAGAGGAGCTGAGTGTGGCCTGGTTTAATTCCTGATTATACCCAATTCACCACTATAAATCTGGTCATGTTCAAAGGACCTTGTGCGAGCACAGGTGCACAAATAATGCAATTTTTCAGTCAGGTCTGATCACATTCAATAAGAGCTTGAACAGTTCAGATTCATGGTGGATATGATTTGTTGAAAGAATAGGAAAACAGGTTCAGGATTGCCCATGATAAATGCACTAACTACAGTGCTACACATGTTGTGACAGGAAGTGTAGCAAGACATATCTAAGAGTGAGATATTTATAAATATATATGTAAATAAATATTCCCAGGTGTTCTTCAAAACAGTTGGAGGTGTGAAGTTCCCTGAAGGCTTCAGGAGAAGTTGTTGGGAAAGGAGGAGAGACATAGTCCATCCGCTGATTCCAAGCAGACATAAATGCTTTTCTTCTCCAACCCCTTCTGCCCCAAAGCTCTACTCTTATATATGAATTTTGGTCCATCCCAGTGGGATGAAACAACTGAATATCTAGATGAGGTTTGGTGATTTTAGTCATAAATTAATTACAGGTCCCACATTCTCCCTTGTTTGCATCCTGAGGAATGAATAAGTTAATATATCAATGGAGCTTAATGAGGGTCTTAGTTACTTTTGGTGAGAATTTATAGTTGATAAGATGTACAGTAAACACTTTGGTCTTTCCTCAGGCACAGAAGCAGCAGTAAAGGCTGTCTGACCTTCACTGGAGAGTCTTGGTGTGCTTCCTTTTTTCCTTAAGGAACAAGATTTTTAGCAAAACTTTTTTAGCACAGCGCAGGGAGTGAGTCTAATGGCTGGTACAGGTATATGGGTGCTCTTCTGTGCCTCACAGAAACAACACTGGGTTTTGAGGCCTCTGCTTCACCCCAGACACCACTCACTTGTCAGCCCTTGCTCAAGCAGGTACAAGATCAGCAACGGGCTCTGCTCAGGTTTTTCTCAACCTGCCTCAACAATTCTTCTCTATCTTAAAGCAACACTGTACAATTCTTATAATTTACGACAGAGAGTTCACAACCATTCTGGGCAATGTGTTCCAGTGCTCTGTCACATGTACAGGGAAGTTCTTCCTATTCAGGTGGAACTTCCTGTGCATCAGTTTCTGCCTGCATGTGCCTCTTGTTCTACTGTTTTGCACTACAAGAAGAGTCTGGCTCCATCCTCTTCACAGAATCACAGAGTCACAGATTAGTTTAGGTTGGAAGGGACCTCTGGAGATCATCTAGTCCAGCCCCTCTGCCAAGGCCTGGTCAGCTTAAGCAGATTAGATAGGAGCATATCCAAGTTAGTTTTGAATGTCTCCAGAGAGAGAGATTCCACGATCTGCCTAGGCAGTCAGTTCCACTGTTCTTCCACCCTCAATGTAAAGAAGTTCTTCCTGACATTTGGGTGGAACTTTTTGTATTTTAGTTTATGGACCTTGCTCCTTGTCCCATCACTGGGCACCGCTGAAAAGAGTCTGGCACCCTCCGCTTGACAAACATCTTTGTGATATTTGTATGTATTGATAAGGTCCCCTCTCATACATATTTATATGTATTGATAAGGCTACCCCCTCCCCCCTGCTCTTCTCTAGACTAAACACACCCAGTTCCCTCAGTCTCTCCTCATAAGGGGGATGCTCCAGTCCCTTTACCACCGTGGCCCTCCACTGCACGGTCTTGAGTCTGCCCTCATGGTTATCCCCTCCTGCTTCTATTCGTAGAATCGTCAGATACTTCCAGAGATGGTCCCTTCCCAGCTGTCTCTTCTCGAGGCTGAACAGACACAGTTCCCTCACTGGTTCCTCATAAAACAGATGTCCCTTGATCATCTTCACAGCCCTCCATTGGACCAATTCCAGGAGCCTCATGTCTCTCTTGTACTGCAGAGCCCACAACTGGACAGGTGACTCCAGATGTGGCCTCACCAGGGCTGAGCAGAGGAGCAGGATCACTTTCCTTGCTGGCAACAATGTTCTTCCCAATGTACCCCAGGATACCTTTGACCTTCTTGGCCACAAGAAGGCTCATGGACAACTTGTTGTCCACCAGAACCCCGGGTCTTTCTCTGCCAAGCACCTTTCCAACACATGCCTTCGCCTAGCCTGTGTTGCTGTACAGAATTATTCTACCCCAAGTTCAGGACTCTGCAACTGCCTTTGTTTAAGTTCAGATAGTCAAGCTCTGCCCATCTCTCCTCCCAGCTTTGTGTCATCAGCCAACTTGCTGAGGAGCAAACCGTATAAACAATATGTTC
>NW_005054359.1:3190785-3200770 GCF_000277835.1 Geospiza fortis | reverse complement strand
AGGAGGGATGATGTAAGGAGAGGCTTATAGACAGTGAGAGGGGATGGGTGAAGTTTCAGTAAGCTAATCCAAAAAATTCTTTCTTGTCCTTGTTGGAGCAGAGTTATGTTCATGACTTCTACATGAGCTTGTGCAAATAGTGACATTCAAGTTGAGTGAACATATGCCTCTGGTCAGATGTATAGGAGTGTGAAATTCTGTAAGGTTGATCTGTTTTCAGCTTCATGCTGTTCCTTACAATACAATTGCTGCTCTGGGGGAATTCTCTGGAGACAGAGATATTTTTGCTTTGCTTGCTAACAACTGAGCAAATGCAGGACAAGAAATGTTCCTAGACCTTGCAGGATATGGCAGAGAGAAGACAGCACTGAAAGAAACATGGAAAGAAGCAGGATGTCAGGTAGAAGAGAGGGATTACAGAAAGTAGCAAGAATCAGTGGCATGTCTCAACTAACTGAAATGCAAGATTCCTTGGAAACAGGGGAACTGTTAATGTTTTGTGCTAAATTAAAAAGTTAAAGGCAGTAGCAAGGATTTGCCAGCAAGAACACAATAGGCCAGGAAGACTTATATAGAAGTCAATTTTTTTTAATTTGTCCAACATAACCACTCTGCATTTTCTCTTTGTAGGAGATTATGAGTCTTGATTTTTATTATATTTCTTTTTGGAAAGATATCAGACCAGAATACATATGTGCACAAGCCTCAGAACTGGATCCAAATTGAGATCTATTACACAAATATCAACAGTTGGTTTAATTTTTTTCCTTTTGTTTATTTTCAGATTTTCTATCAAGCAGTCTAATCTAATGCAACACAGTTCGTGTTCTAGCAACATGGATTTAAAATATGATTGAACAAAAAAAATCTATGCAATTAAAATAAAGTCTGTAAAATACAATTACCAAAAATGTTTCATAGAAGGACCACAAAATACTTTTTAGAGGTGATATTCCAATTTAGAAATTGTCTCTAAGGAGTCTGGCCATTCAAGCCAATGTAGAAGTTTTCAACATTTTCTTGTTAACGAAAGTAATATTGTTACTATGGTAACAAAAATACACACACAAAAAGGTATCTTGGAACTATTCCTGATGAAATATGTATGTACAGCTATGTAATATCTCCTGAATCCAAGATAATTTCTTAATTTTTGTTTGCATTCAAGCCTGCCATTTAGCATTCATTTCAAATGGTCATTTATTTCTAAAAGTTCTTCTCTGAAAAAATTCTCTGCACAGTGTTGTCTTCAATGCTTAATTCCAAACAGTGCGCGAGATAAAATAGAAAATTACATTTGCAACAAAAGAAAAAGTTTTCAAAACTTACATATTATTCACATATTCATTATGGTTACCATGCATATATTCAGTGATATGTTCTCAAAAAAGAGATAACATTTCTTCTGATTCCAAGCATTCCAGATTCCACCGTGTTTTGTTATTTATCTTTTTTTTTCTGTTGTGGAGAGGAGGTGGAGTTTTTTCTTTTGTTTCTGGTTTGTTTTGGGTTCTTTTTCTTCTATGTGTATGAAACCAATGAACAAAGAACAAGTGTTACACCACCTACATTTTTATTCATGAACAGAGAGCATTGAAGCAGACTTATGTGGAACAACAAAAACTTTCTTCATTATTCTGGTGAAACTATTTGTGTCCCACAGGAACTTGTTGAGTTTTTGCCACCTAGTTCTAAGCTAGTTCCATTCAAATGACCTTTTACTCTCTGCTGAGTGACTTCTCCTAAGTCATTAGTCTATTTTCTATTTAAACAGGTAGAAATCCCTGAGTTTAAGAATTCATTGATTCTAATTATGTATCACAAACTACAGAGAGATTTCAGTTTGTGCTGGGAAAATCTGCCTAGATTCCTAGTTTTGGGCGAGTGACTCAATGGCATCCTATTTTTAATATATAGTTGACCAAAATATCTCAACTAAAGATTGCTCCGGGGAATATATCTTTGTTGAGAACACATCTTCTGGATCATGGATATAATCTGTGTGAAACTTAAGCTAACCTTTCCACTTTGGTTTGTAATCTGTACTTATATGCAGGCTTCTAGGTACTGCTTACTATTCTGTCTTTGTCTTCTGAACTCAGACTATTTAGAACTTGGTGTCTTCACAGCAATTGTATGTGGTATTGCTGAGTGACACTTCCATCCGCAGAGAAGGAGAAATAGCAGAAGGAAGTCAGGGAGGGAGTATCTCTGGAGATTGTGAGAGAAGCCAGAGAAATCATCTCTTCTCTGCCCATCTGTTCATCAGCTAGGGCTCAAGAGTATAGCTTTGTCACACTGCAGGCTTGCCATGTTGGGATCCACAAGGCATTTGGAGAAAATGTAGATGAAGAGACATTATTCTAAGAATAAATTTAAAGCAATGTGGAAGCAGGGAGGAATGATGGAACATTACTGAAGAAATATCAGCAGAAAAAAAAAAGCCTGCATTCATTATTCTGATAAAGACTTTTTAGAGAACAATTTTTAAAGAAAAGGAGGATTCTTTTTAGAAATTCCGGTAATATTAGTCAAAGTTAGATATGTTTTCCACTGCTGGGTAATACACTACAGAAAAATAAGCAAAGTGATTATGAGAAGCAATTCAGGTGCCTGAAAAATACAGGCAATTGTAGAGGTACCACATAATTGCACTTGAGAAACTTTAAATGTTCCTGTGGAGTGTGGATCATAATTTGATTGAATTGTGCCATTACAAGTTTAGGACCATGTTGAGTACTATTGAAATGAAAATCGTGATTTTTCAGTTTTAAAATCATTGTTATAAAGGACC
Organism: Geospiza fortis; assembly: GCF_000277835.1. Classification (NCBI taxonomy): domain Eukaryota; kingdom Metazoa; phylum Chordata; class Aves; order Passeriformes; family Thraupidae; genus Geospiza; species Geospiza fortis. The sequence goes on along the minus strand of NW_005054359.1, from coordinate 3,197,976 downwards.
TATCCATAGTTGGATATATTTTCTACTAATATATATATGAGACAGAGGGGGAGAGAGACAGCAGATGATAAATAACTGGGATCTTGACACTAGGATTAGGCAAGCCACAACAGATTTCAAAGAAACATAGTGTCAGGACATGAAAATTTACTTTTTATACTTGAGAAGATCATGATGAAAGAGAAGCTAGAAACTTCCTATTTGCCTGATAGAGCCGACGTCAGCCATCTCCAAGACAGATCTGCTGCTGGTCAAGACCGAGCCCATCAGTGACAATAGTAACGCCTCTGTGACAACACATTTAAGAAGGAAAACAGGTTTATTGTGAAAAAGCAAATGGTAGCCAGAGAAGAGAGTCAGAAAACCTGAAACAACTCTGCAGACACCAAGGTCATTGAAGAAGGAAGGGGAGGAGGTGCTCCAGGTTCTGGAGCAAAGGTTTCTCTCCAGCTTGAGTGAAGACCATGGTCAGAGAGGCTGTCCCCCTGCAGCCCATGAAGGTCCACAGTGGAGCAGAGATCCTCCTGCAGCCCATGGAGAGCCCTGCACTGGAGCAAGTGGATGACTAAAGGATACTGTGAACATGGCAGAAACCCATGCAAGAGTAGGCTCCTGGCAGGACCTGTGGAACCATGAAGAGAAGAGCTCACACCAGAGTAGGTTTTCTGACAAGACTTTTGATCCCAGGGAGACACACGCTGGAGCAGTTCATGAACAACTGTAGCCTGTGGGAAGTATTCACATTACTGAATTTCATGGAAGACTCTCTCTGGTGGGGAGGGACCCAACATTAGAGCAGGGGAAGGACTCCTCTTCCTGAGGAAGGAGAGGAAAAGACAATGTGAAATGACTGACCTCAAACACCATTCCTGTCCCCCTGCACCAGGGAGGAAAGAAGGTAGAGAATGAGGAATAAAGTTAAGCCCAGGAAAGTGGTCATGCAGTTGCAGACATGGCCAAAAGTACCCTGGGCAGTATTCACAGGGACACAGCCAGGGCATCAAGAGGAAGGATTATACCCCTCTGCTAAACATTCATGAGATCCCATCTGGATTCTTTGTCCAAATTTTAAGCTCCGCCAATACAAGCAAAATAATGAACACATGCTGGACCATGTCCAGCAGAAAGATTTCAGGCTGGATGGGATATGTGAGCATCTCTGTGAGAAGGGGCTGAGGGACCTGGCCTTGTTCAGCCTGGAGGAGAGATCACAGATCCACAATTTGGAAAGGCGGCAGGGACAAATCCTCTCTGTCCTTACATCTGATAGCTCATTTATGCACAGAATTACTGTATCGGTTTACATAATATGACAGTTGAGAAATAGTGTGGATAACACATGATATTGTGTTTTTTATTGGCTGGTTCTGTCCTGTTGATACCGTTCTTTGCTTCATAAGAACTGGTTTTTATAGACCTACTTGCCTCATTAATGGCCTTCTTGCTCCAGCAACAGCAGCTGCCCAAAGGTGCACTGGCAGCGCAGACACAGCCTCCAGACAGGCTCCTCATGCTCAGGAGGGCAGCAGCTGAGTGCTTCTGCACCCCAATCCGGTCCTCTACCTAAATCTGCTGCCAGAAGGCTGCAAGCCTTTTACATGTGAAGGGTCACAAGTTTAGTTATTAAAATAATGTAGATGCTCTAAGTTCATTAGACCAAGACATTGATTTATTGCTGTTAACTGGTTCATCTAACCAAGTAGCTCTGTGACTAAAATCCTCAATATGTATAAACATTCATACACATGGATACATTTCTTAGTATCCAAAATATTTCTTTTATATTTAGTATTAAAGTGTTTTAAGCAGCAAACAAAATGTCTATCACTTACATGACAATATTTCTTAGTCAGTGTGCCTGTTTCATTATTTAAAGAAGACATACCTAAAGGAAGCATTTTATTATTTTTGCAAGATATTCAGGTTTAGCAACTCTACCAAATGACCAGCCTAAATAATTGATTATTAACTGTAAAATATTGGGAAACGAGTTTTTTTCCTGTTTCCCAAATGAGAGTTATTCCAGTTTGTTATCTAATTTCTAGTATAGAATCTATAAAAGCACCTGTCCTTTCTTTTTCAGTTACTGTATCATGGTGTTCATCAGCTATTTCAACACTGTTTTATCCTAACAGAATTCCTTCTATTTCTGCCTCCTGTTGTCCAGTCTACTGGATATATAAGCATGAACATAAAAAACAAACAAACAAACAAACAAACAAACAAGCAAACCCCCACTTTTGTAAGTGCTTTTGATTTTAGAATTGTACTAACGATTCATTAATTACACAAATGAAGTATTGAATGGTGTGATCCAAAAGTAAAATAAATAAAAAGGAGTTCTGTGACTTTTTTTTTACTTGGTTGCTATCTGGTTAGTTGTGCATCTTTTTCAGCTCCTCTGATTGTTGGATTGCTGATGGCACAGACTGCTTGTTATGGCCAAAAATCAATCCTTTTCAAACTTCCACAGTTTTTCAGACATGTCTTCTGTTACTCACAAATAACTCACTGCAAATCCTGTGTCTAGTAAAAATTGTGTATGAGTAATGTACTAGATTGACAGTTGCTGGGTAAAGTTATTGGAAAACAACACAAAACACATGATTGCAACTATCAGCTACTGGACACATCTGTGTCAATAAATTAGTTTCAATCTGCTATCTGGAATGACTAAATGAATAATGAATTATCACCTCTTTCAAAGCTCTATACCAGGTTCTTCATTCAAATATAATAATCTTTGACCTTTTTCTTCAATTTTTTTCAGTATGCCTGTTCCTGTTTAATGGACAAAATTAATCTCTACTCTTCCTATATTGTTCTGCCATACCTTTACATCTTTCCATATATTTTTCAGACTCCCTACATCCACGAAAATGTTTCCTTTTTTTCCAGTTAATATCTTCCTTGGTTTCAATTGCTGTTGTTTGCATTTTAAGAATTAAAAATGTAAAGAACATGTAATTTCTCTGCAGGATGACTTGATTTGATCGATTGATTTGTAAGACCCCTTGCATCGTTACTGTTTTTTCCATTTGTTTGTTGTGTATGCTGACAAGCATATTATTATGCACACCTGTTCTTCAGAGTTTTTCTCCCTTGTTCCACAATGGCCATTTCAAGGAAAAAACATAAAAATGTCTATTACATCCTTCTAGTCAAGTTTGATCTCAAGTTTTGAATTCTTGGTAGCACAAAATCTCAAGTTTATCAAAAATGTTTTCTGTTTATAATCTCTTTTGGGTTTTTCTGTACCTTTAATTATTGCACTACTAAAATGTCTGATTCTCACAGAATGACAAATGTTCCTCTTTATGTTAACATTGTTCCCATTGTTAACATTCAGAGCTCTGTTGCCATCAACAAGCCCCACATTCTGTGATTTGATGGTAGATGCATTATCATTACAGGAATGCTTGTGAAGTAGGGTGCAGCATTGTTTCAATTTTTCCCTCGCCTATTTTATTTGTATTTCATCAATGTAAACACATTTAAAATCTCAGAAGGTATTTTCTTAATATTTATTTCATTATAAGCAACTTTTCCCCTTTCTCCTTCTCTTTCACACTGGTTAGAATTTCTGCTACTTTAGTTTGTTCACAGTCCTGACATGAGTTCTTGTAGAAAAGTTTGTACTTTTAAACACCTGGATCTCTTAGTCATGTTAGAACCTCACGCCTTCTTTTTCTGAAGTGTACCAAAAAGACTAAATCTGATAATATAATTTCAAGTGAAATGTAAGGTGAATATACTGTCTAGTACATAAAGTTTTGCTCCTCCACATGCCCCAAAAGTTCTCTATTTTACTCACTTGAGAACATTAACTGACTACAGTTCTGATTTACACATGGGTGTGAAATAATTGCTCTAGTCTCCTCTAATCTCACTCAGCTTCCTAGAAAACAGCAAAAAACTTAAAAGATATTCAAAATTACCATTTTTGGAGTACTTTTCTACCAATTTAGATAAGAATAAAAAATCCTCTCCTCTCTAGAAATATATTTATTCTTCTATTTCTTTTCTTAGGCTTATCATATTTTTAGGAAAACAATAATTCTGGAAACAGTCACTTGACTATAAGAACATATAACCTAGAAACTTGAGTGAACAAAATAATATTTTAGGTTTTTTTGTATCTATAGCAGAGACAGTCCATATAACTAGTCTTTAGAACACAATGTTTTGTTGTAATCTGTTCCTAGCAGGAAAATATGAATCATACTGTGGATTAATAGAGTCAAATGCTGTCCAAAACTCAAAATTACAGTGTCTGTAGAAACACAGAATCGTAGAATGGGTTGTCTTGGAAGGCACCTTAGTGAACATCCAGTTCCCAACCCGCCACCGTGAGAAGGGATACCTTCCATAAGACTAGGTTGCTCAAAGTCCTGTTCAACCTGGCCTGGAACACTTCCAGGGTTGGGGCATCCACAACTTCTCTGGACATCCTGCTCCAATATCTCAACATCCTTACAGTAAAGAGTTTTTTCCTAATGTTTAACCTAAACCTACCTTCCTTCACTTACAGCCATTTCCCCTTGTCCTATCAACACAAGCCCTTGTAAATGGGTCCTCTTCAGCCTTAAAAGACAGCAGAAGGTTTCCCTGCCAGAAAATACTAAGCATTTTCACCTCCAATGCCTCTTAGAGATGCAAAACACAAGTTTGTTATCCTGCCTCAGATCCTTCCTTGAGATTCTTCACTGTCGCAATGCCTTCAAAATCATTGAGTTCAGTCAGGTAGAGGCAAGTAGAGGATATTGTTTAGTTGATCGTGTGAAGAATATTTGTCTCACAGTCTTTTCTGTGATCTCTATATATCAAGCTTTCTAAATGTTTGTATCATCAATCTCTGGCATGTTGTTGCAAAAGGAACTGTGAGATATTTATAATAGTTGGGGTCCTTTTTGCTTCATAGTTGGACCTTTTCTCACCTGATAATGTTCCAAGACCTACAAATATGTTTCTAGTACATTGTAGAGACAAGACAATATGTAACTCTGTAATAATAGTAATAATAACAACTACAGAACATTAGAACTTTAATCTCACAAATTAAAATCTGACAGAAACTGTGCAAAGCATATGTATGCTTAGCTGAACACTAGCAACAGATTTGCAAAAATAATAGTTTATTTGCTACTGTAATGATTAAATAGAGATAAGTCAGTTATGCTAAGTTTTAAGATTTTACATGTAGACTGAAAATTATAACCTACTAGCAGTTTTAAAAGCCAATACATCTTGACTGTTCCTCTATATAATTTACCTACAAGGATTGTGAGGTTTTTAACAGCCAAAAAGGCAACTTGAAGCTCAAATAAAATTTCCCTTTCACTGTTAATATCACATTTACACTATACTATCACATTCTCTCTGCTGATTACAGTTGATTCTGATCTGAGGGAATAAAGAGGGCCATAGCAGCATTCAGAGTAATTTTAACTTTCTACTAGACCAGGAGTCTGTCTCACCCTGACAGAATCAAATAATTTCTCACTGTTTCTTTACCTTCTCCTTCTTTCTCAGAATTTAGGATAAAATGTCAGGATTACCCTTGGAAGAAGAGTAGCTGCTATCATGACTGACAGACTAAATAGGCTTGCTAAGATTTAGATAATCCTTACTCTTCCCAGAGAGAACGGCACACTTTTATACTAATGTAATTTCATTTTTCTGCTAAACACTGGAGACAAATTTCTTCTCAAAATCCTTTCAAAGTACAGCTGCAGCTATATCTTTCAGGAGGCTGCAGTTTGACTTGTTAGGGTTCTCAGAGCAAAACAAGATCAATAACTTGTCACAGCAAGAAAGGGTTTACTGTCTGCAGGGTGTTGTAATATAACATTCTGGATGAGGAAAAAATGGGAAAAAAAGCCCAAAACCATAATTCTGAGTTTGTCTCTTGCATTTGGACAGGGTGCTATTAAGCCAGTTAAACAGTTTATTTTTGCAATAATTTAACACTCATTATTACTTATAAGTGCAATTTTGCAACAGCATCTTTATGGCTGGGGCTACATTCTAAACACGATGTGTAAAAATCCTGCCGCTTTTGATTTGACTTTGTGTGGTGTATAAGCACAAAGAGGCAGCTCCCAAAAAAACTACTATGACTACAAAGGAAGCAACTGAAAGTGATGACAAGATAAAGCTTCATTCGAAATTTCTAAACTAATGCCTTCAACTTTAACCTGACTTTCCCCCTCTCTATTCCAGTGTAAGATGATGAATCTCTTACATTAGGCAACAATGAATATGTAATTCTTTAAATTTTGAATAAACATAGCAGCATATTGACCTTGGATTGTATACTGTATTAAGGAATTGAGCAATTAATTCTGTTCTGTTTGGCAATTTATGTTCAAAATGCAAGACGTGTCAAGTTTAATGACACATTCTACTGAAAGGGATTGAAAGCAAATGTCTTCAACTTTTTAATTTAATAATCTGATTAATTACTAAATTATTGTATCATTTTACATTAGTGCTTGTATGTAATGGAGAAGAAATATCAAATTAATTTGTGTTTGCCTTTGCCTCTGAAGTACGTCACCTTTCTATCTCATACATCATTGAAATGAACAGCTATAGATATAGTGTAAAAGTCCAGAAAATTCAATAGGCCTGGTTTCAACCTAAATATGGAAAGTCAGAGAGGAACTAACACAATATGTGGTTATCATGTGAGTAATATCAGAATCATAAGACAATTTAAGTTAAGAGGGCTCTGGAAGTAATTTAGTCCAACCTCCCCATTGAAACAGGTCCTGCTAGAGATCCTTCTTAGGTTGTTGTCCAGTTGAGTTTTGTACGCATCTCACAGACTCTATGGACATTTTTGCCAGTGTTCAATCAGTCTTATAGAGAAATTTTTTATTTATATATTTTTAAGAGAAATTTCTCATATTTCATCTCAGAATCCTATGTCCTCTATGTGAGTCTACTTTGAAAGGGAACTTCTGGATAACACCAGTTTCACCTCTCTGTTGAGAGGGGGACCATAAGTAAGATTAGCCTTGTCTGGCTGAGTCATTAATATTTTCAACAAGAAAAATTCCTTCACTTCTCTGGGCAGCCTATCCAACTGTTCAATTGTCCTCAGAGTTAAGACCTTTTTGCTCTTACATACAGATGGAGATTTTCCTGAAATGAGTTTTCTTTTTCTCATCATATTGCTATGCATCT
>NW_005054359.1:3139639-3190760 GCF_000277835.1 Geospiza fortis | reverse complement strand
CCTTGTTAGAGCCTCTCTAGTCTTGTCTCATCTCTAGGATGAAAGAACCAGCTCTCTCAGGCTTTGCTCCAGGCTGCGCTTTACTCCAGAACAAAACAATCTCACTGGTCATTCGTTGGGCTCACTCCAGTATGTTGATGTATTTTTTGTACTGGTAAGCCCAGACCTGGACACAAAACTCTAGGTGAGATCTCCCAAGTGTCAGATAGAGATGAGACCACATAAATACACATACATCACAGTACACAGTCAGGCTCCTTTGCAGCCAGGGCACTTTGCTGACTGCTGTATCTATGTCTATTTGTAAAGGTGTATCTATATCTGTGGACATATATTTGTGTCTGCTACCTGGATAAAAGTCCAGAGTGTGCTTTCAGCAATTTCATGGAGGAGCCATATATAGCAAGAGATAGTGAGAGAGATAGATGATATCAATAACTGTATATGTAGATGTCCTCATAAATAGATAGATCCATGTAATATAAAGATACTGAAGTATCTCTATATTGACCTAGTATTGACTCTTGAGGACAACAGATACTAGTAAATGTCTGAAACTCGGACATAGAATTGTTGATCATAACCCTTGGAGCCTGAAAATATAGTCAAATTTTCAACGCCTTATCATGGCCATATCTCATCTCATTTTACATAAAACCATACCAAAAGGCTTGCTGAAGTCAAAGTAAATGACATCCCCTGATGTCCTGTTGGCTACAGATCCTGTCATTTTACAATAGGAAACAGTCAAGTTGGCCATGTTAGATAGCCCTTGTTAAATCCCTTCTGTCTGGTTCCCAGGCACATTTTGCACTTCGTTTACATAGAAATAAATTCAAAGAGGATTTTGATGGACAGACTTCATAGGGACTGATGTGGGGCCAACAAAGGACATTTCTTTGGTCCTTCTCCTCTCCTTCAAGTTGGATGTGACTTTTCCAGTCACCAGAAACATTCCCCAGTCACCATGGCCTTTAAAAGCTGATCACAGTCTCATGGTGGCATAACTCAAATAAGGAACAGAGAAAATACTAACATCTAGCACTTATTTTGTAAGTGGAAATGAACAGATTGAGGGCAGCCCTTCAAAGAAAGGCTTGAGGGTACTGGTAGATGTGGGGCTGGACTTGAGCCAAAAATGTGCACTTGCAGCCCAGAAAGCCAATTGTATCCTTGGCTGCACCAAAAGGAGTGTGGAAAAGAAGGTGGCTTTGTCCCTCTACCTTGCTTTGATGAGATCCCATCTGGAGTGCTGCATCCAGCACTGGGGTCCTCAGCATGGGAAGGACATGGACCTGTTGGAGCAAATCCAGAGGAGGGCAGATGATAGATAGGATGGAGTACCTCTAAGAAAAGTCTGAGACACTTGAGGTTGTTCAGCCTGGACAAGAGAGGGCTCAAGGGAGACCTTTTTCAGGGCCTTTTAATATTTAAAGGAGACCTACAAGAAAGATGAGGGCAAACCTTGTAGCAAGGCCTGTTGAGTTTGAACAAGGAGCAGTGGTTTTAAACTGAAGAAGGGTTGATTTAGATTAAATATATAGAAGAAATTTTTACGTAAGGAAGAAATAATGATGATGGTAAAACACTGGAACAGGTTGCCCAGGGAGGTGCTAGATGCATGTAGTGAGATTGTAATACACTTTTGCACATTAATAATTTAATGGGAATGTGCTTCCTAATGCAACCTAATGCAGGGTACTGTTGGTCTTTTTTTACCATGAAGGCACACTGGTTGGTTTTGGATTTTGGATTTTGGTTTTGGTTTTTTTCTTTCATTTTGTTTTGCCTTTTTTTCAGAAAGAGAAAAGATACCATGAGCGTATGGTTGATTTACTGTTTATTAGGGCTCCCAGGTCCTTTTCTGAAAAGCTACTGTCCAGCTAGCCCATCCCCAGTGTTTACTGACACATAAGATTATTGCTTACCAAGTGCAGCTCTTGACATGCTGCTTTGCAGAAGTTTGTTAGATTTGAGTTGTCCCATTTCTCCAGCTGATCAAGGACTTTTTGGTACTGATTACAAACCTTTGAGCCTCACAATTTAGCTAATTTTCAATTCACTTTCCTGTTCAATTATCTTTTCCATACCTCATCCATTTGTCAATGAGGATGTTATCGGAGATTGTTGAAAACCATACTAAAATCAAGAAAAAAATGCCTGCTGTTCTTTCATTATGTATCAAGACAGTTACCTAATTACAGAAGTCTCTTAGGTTGGTTAACCATGATTTACCCTTCATAAATTTTGCTGACTTTTCCAGTCAGCTTCCTATCCTTCATATACCTGGAAATGGTTACCAGGAATATTTCCTCCCTCCTCTTCCCAGGGATTGAAATGATCAACCTGTGGCTCCCAGAATTTTCTGTCTTAACCCTCTTTGAAGACAGCAGTGACACGCTCTTTTTTCCAGTTCTCACATAAGACAGCATCTTTATGCCCCTTGTAGATCACCTGACAACTTTAACATATGTCATACACTCCTTTATATTTGACATGTCAGCAGCAAATTGTTCAAATATGCAGACTTCAAGATGGGCCATTCTTGATCTTGGAGGAGATGACCCTTAAAAATCAACCAACTGTTCTGGACTCCTTTTCTCTCCAGAAACATATTCCATGGGATTCTTTAAGCAGATCTCCGAAAAGGCCAAAATCTCTAAAGAAGTCCACAGCTGTGATACTGCTTTTTGCCTTGTTCTTTCCTCTCTGGATCCTGACTCCACTAGTCCGTGGTCACTGCAGCCAAGGTCCCTGCAGCTCTCAGCCTATGCATTCTGGACATTCCTTTGTTTGTGAGTATTGTATTCAGTAGAGCATCTCCCCTCTTCATCTCTATCACCTATGTTAGGGAGGTGCCATCAATATACACCAGAAACCTCCTCTGTTACTGCTGCCTTATTGTGTTGTCCTTCTAGCATGTACTGGGGAGATCCAAGTCCTCCATGATGACTGGGACTTACGACTGTGAGACTTCTTCCATTTGTATAAAGAAGGTCTTATTTACTTCTTCCCAGTCAAGCAGTCTGTAGCAGACACACACAACAGTATTGTGCATATTACATATTAACTTTATGGATCAAATCCTGTATATTTCAGGTTCCATTAATAATAAGCCTTTGCAGAAGGATTTTTCAGATTTGATACCACTAAAACTGGGCACCCGATTGCACCTTATAAGGAGTTGCTCTAATGTCATCAATGTCACTGCTGATAGCCCAGATGCTGATTCTTCATTTCTTCATAAGAAAATGAAATAAAATAATAATAATCTACAAGTAATAATGGAAGCACTCTGATGTATATTGTAATTGCATGTTCTGTTCAGTAAAATTTTATTTAGGCTGATTTTCCAGAACCTTACTTTTTATAATTGACACTCCTCTCCTACAGAATCTAATTAGATTCCATGTCACTCAGTAAAATTGGAAACTTCATTCAAATGTAAATCGCACTAGTTTAGGAATGTACAACCTGAATAATCAGATGCATGGAATAGGAGTATTTTTTAAGGCAAACAAACTATGTGATTTGACACTATGTAATCTGAATGAAAAATTTCAATGTGTTTTATAGTTGACTTCACATAAATGAATATGTTGCAATTTTTATTCAGTATGCTTCAGAACATAAGTTTCATTTTCAATTTTTTTTACTGGTTACACAAAAAAAAATTCCAATTCCTTACAGTGTGTTGCTTTTTGTCACATTGTAAATTTATTTGACTATGACTTGTGAAATGAGTAGGAGAAAATTCTTGTTTAAAATATACAATGTATATTAGAATTTATACTAAGCATCTAAATTGAACAAAAGAATTTCAGAACAGGCTTAGCTTCTTCTATCTGTAACAGACACCCAAACCAGATTACCTGCACATAATTTAGCACCAGATTTCAGGTGATCTTCCTATATACTGGGTGAATTAGTCTCCTTTACTTACTTCATTTACAGCATGAATGTAAACCCATCAAAAAAACCCAAAAAACCAAAAAAACAAAAACCACATCACTGGACAGAAAAAAGCTTGTCAAATATAATTGGAGATAGATGCTGAAGTCTCAATAACATCACAGGTCAGCGCCACACAGGAGGTTTATGACGGGCCACAGTGAAACTACAACTACAGAGCAGGAATATGGAAGAAGATGACAGATGAAGGAGAAACACTGTTTTCACCTCACTCTTTATTGCCTTAACTAACATCATGGCTCTAAGCAGTCTCTGAAAAACAGTAACTTGGGGTGTGCAGCATCAGACACCCATAAATATGATTATTCTTCTTCTATCACACTGCATCGATAATTTTTGTATGTGGTCTGCACTGCTTCCTTTCAGATTCCTGGACATAATGAAGAAACACAGTGACATGTTTACACAGAATATTAGTATTTAATATACGCGGTATAAATCCAAGTAACTTGCATAAATAAAGCATAAAGTGGTATTTTGAAAACTGGATGCTCAAATATATACTGTGTGCTGGAAAAATACATTTTGTCATGTAATTACTTTCTTTTAGTTTTGTAGAATTTCACAGTCTCATCCTTTGCCTTTCTTCACCACTGATATCTTTATTAGTTTTATTGTCTCTATGTCAGAAAAAACAAAAAAACTAAAAAATTAAATAACCCAACTAAATTTTTAATAGTGATAAAAATTGGCTCACTGACACAAAAAAAAAAAAGATTGTTTTTTTTTGTTCATTTATGATTGACTACCTTGAGAAAAATATTTCAACCAAATATTCAGCCAGTCAGTTACAACTGTATTGCTTTTCTAACAGAAAAATAAATAAAAAAAAAAAAAAAAAAAAAAAAAACAGAAAGAAAAATTTGGATATTTTAACTGAAATAATTTTTTTTAAATCTTCCTGAGGAGCCTAATCATTCAAGTTCCTTAGAAGCTTTAGAAGACTTAGACCAAGATAACACATAAGAACTCCTCCACTGTTGGGGATTGTTATTGGTTCTCTAGTGTATTTGTTATTCCAGATAGTTCTTTGCCAATCATGAAAGTTCAAAAGTAATCTTTTATAAACATTTGAGTGCAAATATAGAGTATGAATGATAGACGAAATGTAGGGGCTTAGTAAGGCGTCTTCTGGTTTCATGGTCTTCATTGACTGCTCAGCTACTGTTGTTTTTATTGTGGATTCTCAAACTTATTCTTCCTCCTAAAAATGTCAAATTACACCCATTCAAGAATTATTCAGGATGCAATAATATAGTTGTATTTTTAAAATCTCCCCCTGAAGAAAGGTGGCCTTTTTCTTCTAAACATCCAAATTAGCGACATTCTTCTCATTGGAAAGTTTATTATTTGCAGATAAATATAGATCACATATTACTGTGGTCAGAGTTAGAAATATCTGGAAAAAGTTTGAAATTAAATGTAAACAATAATTTTAAGATTGATGTGCTTGCTCTCCTCAGCAACATTATGACAGGAATTGAACTTTGATGAGCCTAGTCAGCCCCTTCCAATTAATGATATTTTATGATTCTATTATTTTATTCAGGTATTTCACAAGCTAATGCAAGTTTGATCTTTGCCTTTATTCAAATTAAGTGTAAGTATTAGGTTTATAAATTATTTTTATTTTTTTATACATTATGCATTATTATTTGCCTATCATAGAAGTGAGCTTAGCAACAAAAGCAAAAGCAAAGTTTCCAGAAGCTTCATGTCTAAATTTCCAAGAATACCTGGCATAAGGATGCTCAAAAAGAAAGACAACTCTCTCAATATGTAGTACAGCTATTGCAGAGGAGTGGAAAAGACCAATGGAATGAAGTGCAGGATTCTACTGTTCATGTGTTGATTTATTATATTCTTTCCTAAAACAGCATCACATCAAAAAGAGGAGAAAAATTGTATTTCTGCAGGTAGACAGTACAGTTCTTAGGCCAAATGTTCAAGTGTCATAAAGAAAAAAGCCTTTATGGAATAGTTGAAAAATCTCAGCACAATTCAGGCTGGAAGGAAGCTCAGGAGGTCTCTAATGTAACCCAAAACAGGGTCAGCTGTGGGGTCAGACTATGTTGCTCAGGGATTTATAGTCAACAGATGGAGACTGCACACACTTTTTGGGCAACATGTTTCACTGACTTGGAGTGAAAATGTTTTTCTTAATACACTCTTTAAAACTACGCTGCTTCAGTTTAAACCAATTGGTTTTTGTTTTCACAGCACACAGCACTGAGAACTGGGGCTCCACCATTTTGTGATCCCCTGCCACTGGAGGCTGGGTTGGTTGTTTGGAGACAGTCTCTCCTCCAGGCTGAAAAATCCCCAGACACCTGCCTGAAGAGCTGCTCCCAGACAGGCAAGTCACTGCACCAGCGTCACAGAAAGCACAGAGCTTTGCAATTTTTGTATGTTGGCAGAAATGGGGGCTTCTGTCTGCCTGTTCCTCTAGCACGTCTAGGTCTTTCTGAATGACAGCTCTGCTATTGAGTGTGTTGGTTGCATATCCACACTCCCACACAGACTGACATTAGTTCCAAGCTTGATAAGAGAGAAACCCATAACTTCCTCCAGACTCATGCAATACTCCACTTTTGCTAGCTTCCAGTATGTCCTTTTGCCCACCTCTGTAACTTGTTTTCCATACATTTAATTGTCCACCCCTCTAGGCCATAAAGTTCCATCGTAGGTAGAAGAATAACATGAGAGTTGGTGTCAAAAGCCTTGCTAAAGATGAGGTAAATTATATTTACCCATCCATAGAACAAGTAATTTCATCACTGAAGGCAATCAGGAATCAGACAGGGATGACTCAATCCTGGTACTTCTGTGCTGATTGTTCCCAGATACCTACTTCACCTTCTGCGCCAAGAAATGTGTTTCCAGAGGTCTGACTCAAAGATTTCCCAAGGGACTGAAGCAAGGCGTGCTTGAGCATCAATCTTCTTTGAAGTGAGTGCAACAATTCTTCCTTTTGCTGTGGACCTCCCCTGATCTCCACAGTTCTTCAAAGAAAGTAGATAACAGCAATTCAAGGACAACTGTCTGAGCACAAGGCCTGGGAAATTTTGTTGGTGAAGTCTGAGCTAAGGATGATACTAGATACAAAACATCAGTCTTTGCTTTGTCTTCTGTGCCTGAACCATCAAGACAAACAACAGGCATACATTTTCTTAGTTCAGCCTTCTAATACTAATGCGCAATAGAAAGTCCTTTTACTGTTTTTGACATCTTTTGCAAAAAAACCCAAAAAACCTCTGTGTGCAAATCTTCAGCTTCATTCTTCCTTCTTAGGTAAAGCCAAGGCTGCCATTGATTATCATATTCCCAAACAACTGCTTTCTAGTGATTAGCACAGTCTCCTGTGTGTCATCCCAAGCAGGCTCAAGTGTCTGGATCAAGAAACTTTTTCTCACACCCTCTAAAAATATCCTTGACTGCTCCCTTCCCACCATGTTGCTATGCTAGCAGATGTCATGGAGGTTCAAGATCCTCACGAACATAAGCTGGTGATCCCAAGATATTTTCAGGCAATTTAAAGCATGCTTTGGACTAAACTATGGTTTGTAACATATCCCCAACCATGCTGTTACACTCACTGTTACACCCACTGACCTCTTCTTGTATCCCAATCCATGAGTTCTCAGCTAGATCACTGTCTACCATGTGGAAAGACATCACACATTTTAGGTTTCTTCACATAGCACAATCCCCTTATTTTGTCTTCCCTGAATATTTTGCACCTGCCTCTAACTTTACTTTGGCTGTGTGAGCTACCTAACTCTATCTCAGTTCTTCCAATAACCTCACAGATTTTTTGGATTACATACAAATATCTATTTCCTCTTGATACCTCCTCATGTACAGACGTTTGTGCACATACGCTTGAAATTGATCATCTTTTGCCTTGTTTCTTCCTTCATGAGGTGTCTCTTGTTGTCAAAAAAAAAAGAAAAATTAAATGCTCATTAAGATTTGTTGTTTCTTTAGCCTACGTGTTTTCAGTAATTTGCAGAACAAAGTACTTGCTGTTTTACATCTTTCTTCCATGCATAAATATGTGCCTACAGGCTTCAAATGTCTATTTCTGAAAACAGTCATCAAACAAAAGCAAGATTGAAAGAAAACAGAAAATGCTAAAAGAATTACCCATGTGTTGGAATTTTTGATTGGAACCTTACATCTTGTGTAGTCTGAAAATGTATGAAACTACATGCCCAAAGGAACCAAAATGTAGAGCTTCCATTTGGCTCCAGTGGATATTTCTACTGGTTAAACAGGAGCCAAATTCTGCGTGTCTACTTGCTTTGTCTATGTTTATCTTCCCATCTGGATTGACAGAGTGAAAAAGTGACAGAACACGCTGTGGAGAAAAAGAAACAGATTGGAAACACTTTGAACATGAGAAGAATTTTGCTCCTGCTGAGCATTACTCCCTTGAAGCTAAAGGGCTCTATTCATCAGTCACGCATTGGGTCTTTGTGAACAACCAACACTCACCTCCCGTGGAGCCCAAGTCTGGGCAAGCAGCTTGAAGTTTTTCTGCATTACTCTTGTACAACTCAGATCTGAGTTGCAGATAACTCCTTTTATAATAAAATGATTAATACTATGGAAGAGAAAATGTTCACAGGGTTGTTTACACAGACTATGTAATCTATCCAGCTGGAGCATTGAATTCAAATGAATACAATTAGGAGAAGCTCCACAAATCTTTAGTATGTAGCAGTACAAAGACAAATAGTTAATTCTGAATTTAGCATCTTATATTTTATTTTACAGTATATCTCTAACAAGGCATTTTTACACTAGAAAAGTGTAAGGTGTGTGACCTCACAGTTCTCCAGAAATTTCCAAGCTAAAAATTATTTTCTTGCCTTTTTTTTTCTTCTTTGAGTTACCTTATCACAGGTATCACTGTCTTCATTGGTGTTCCTACCTCACAGTTCTTCAGAAATTTCCAAGCTAAAAATTGTTTTATTCCCTTTTTTTTTTCCTTTGAATTACCTTATCACAGGTATTACTGGCTTCATTGGTGCTCCTACCTGTACCAGCCTTCCCTAATCACTGCCACATATAATAACTTGGGACACCTTGCACTCAGTGAACTGGAATGATATAGTTCACAGAGAATGAAGATAGGTTAAGTATTTTAACATGCATTTTCTCTCTTCTGCTTCTACTAATCTTTGAATTATTATGCAAACTCAATATTTTATTGATAATTAGGAGCTCGAAATGAAAATTGGATTTACATTTAATGCCTATATAAAGAGAGATTAAATTAAAAAGTACTGGGGTCACCTTGTCTGATTGTTTAATGTGCAAAGACCTGAGGTTTCAGGCCTTATTACACACAATGTGTTGCAGGATCAGACCACATTAAAGATTGAAGGAAGTACAATTCCATGAAGACATAACCTGTTCAGTCTATTCTTCTTTGGCAATTCTTCAGTGAAGACTGCAAATATTTGGTTCTCAGACAGATAAGAATATTACTCAGGTAGAAATTATTACAGTGTGAATTTGAATGCGGGGGAGATTTCAATACTTAATAAGGAGTGACAGTGCTGGGGAGACACAATCAGTGAACTGAAGACAACTAGAAGACATTCACATCTCATAGTAGGGAAGTAGAGCATAAATGTAAAACAATTGCAGCACTGGGGTGGATGTTTTTTAAAAGTATTTTGGTGTATTGATTTACTTACTTTAACTGTTTTATTAACAATTCATATAATATTTTCTAACCTATAAGCTGCATTCATTCACAAGAAAAAAGGCAATCTCAGTTCTGCCTGTCAAATATGCAGAACCATTATTCATTTGATTTAGTTTTAAGACAAACAGACCATTTACCATTTGTTTAATATAACTGTTTTTGTTGCAACTGTGTGTTTTAAAAGCTAAGTGGAAAAAAGGTTAATAGTGTTTGGTGAAAAATTAATACTGGACGCTTTTTTTGCACAATATAAGTACTTTGCTTGTATATATTATAATCCTTTCTGGATTTCTCAGAAGTTGACATTCCTTATATTTAATGTACTACTATTTTAATGTATATAGAAATTATCAGTCTTTGCCTGCAATATTTACTATGTCAAGAGGCAAAGGTGAAAAAAAATAAGAAAAGGAGTGTGTGTGTGGTGTTATATCTGTTACCATGGGAAAAAGTTATGGCTGCTACTGTGCTGGGTTCCTGTGGGAGTGTGCCTTCTTTTCTTGTAGCTCACTGCATAGCTTTTAGACTTGACAACTCTGTCTCAGGTCTTTATCTATCTCAGTTGAATCTTAGTCTGTCTCAGATTAAGATCTGCATAGCACATTTTGTCACACACAGAAACCATGCTGTACCACAGGATTTCCATGTTCCCTGTTAGAAAGTGGGAAACATGGCGTGTTTGTAAACCTACCCAGAGCTCAATTTACCTGTTACTGAGTTACCTAGAAATCCTATCAACCATAACTAAGGTAGGGCTGACACAACTGGTAGGATTGGATTTTCAGACAGAATGGCATTAACTGGAATTGTTTCCTGAAGATAAGTATTCAACTTGACCCTTTTGGTAATAGAGAAATGGTTGGTAGGAAAGGCAAAAAGAATTGCCAAAAACATATTGCTGTAGCAGAATGTAAATACATTCCTTGCTTCTGAGGAAACCACCTGTGTTTGGGTCCCTGTATATATTTATATTTTTTAGCCAATTACTTTATAATTAACAATTCAGAAGAAGTCTTGAGATCACAAGTAAAAATATCATTCTTCTTCCTCTGAGAGAGTATAGTAACAACTGGACAAAATTATTCTGTTCTAAATTTTTCTTTTCTTTCATTGTTTTCAAGAATTCCAATTCCCCACTTTACAAAATACTGGGCAGGAGAAAGTCTCCAGTTGTCTCACTATATCTGCCAAGTTATTATCTTACCAATGATCAAGGAGGAAGATCAGACTCCCCTTAGGCTGAACTGGGGCAAACTCCTAGATATCAGCTTCTTAAATGAGACCGTTATGTAGGCTCTGGAGGCTTATTCTATCTTGAAAGTATGTGTAACTTCTGTGATTTATTTATGTGCTGCTGTGAATTGCACAGCTTTTCACTACTGCCTGGTGGCAGGAAATTTTGATAGAGAAACACTTATACTGAGGAATTCTAAGGGATTTTAAAAGAAAATTGCCAAATGTTTCAACTACATGAGATCATCCTTTCTAATTACTCAGAGAAGTGAAGTGTTATCTAATGTCTGCTAAGACCAACTGGTTATATAAATAATTGATAATTACAGTATACACTTCATTTTATGAAAGGGAGCATGAGACTATTCTTCTTCTTTGGATGTTTTAATTTACCTGGTATCTAGAGTGCAAAAGTCTATGAGAGCTTTTCTGGTGTTTTTTTTCTCTTTTCCTCATCTTGACTGAACAGTGTAAACACTGCGATTTTGAGAGTGTATAAATCACATAATCATGGAATATTCTGAGTTTGAAGGGACCCACAAAGATCACTGAGTTCAACTAAAGTAAATGGCCCATACAGAAAATGACCCAGCATTTTAAGCACCATGCTTTCATTATCAAATTATTTCTCAAAGGAGATAATCAGTGAAGATTAAATAAGAAAAAAATTTAAGAATCTTAACCATGATAAGCTTACTATGATCCTTGCTTTGAATTAGCAGAGAAGGCAATCATATTTTATTATATTATTAAATATATGTATTGTACTTTTTCTTTTTTGTTTTCCTAATATGACTTCACCATATCTAATATTTTATCAAAAAAACAAAAAAAACCAAACCAAACAAAACAAAACAAAAATAACCCAACAGTGTACAGTGTTTTGGGGAAGCAAAATGTCTAGGGGGAAAGGAAAGACAGTGATAATGATTACATACCAGCAGAAAAACACTTCCAAGGTTAGGAAAGAAGAGGGTTAGGAAGTTCAACTTCTCACCATCTAAAGATGGAAGAAGAGATACAGAAACTAGAACTGTATTAAATCAAATTCCCAAGATAGGAAGGAACTGAGAGGTAGGGGTTCCTCACTGAATCTCCCATTCTGCTCTCTTAGAGAAAACTAATCTGGAAAGACAGATGATATTTCTTCACTCTGAATATGATTTATTAATAGGTTGATAAATAAAGCACTACAACTTACCTTTCCTTAAAGGTAAATGGGTATAGAAACTGAAGAGGCCCATATGGAGAAAAAAAAATGCTAGTTAAGTGATATATTATGATTCCTTATTCTGGAGACTTGGTAGCATTAGAAAAAGTATAGAGGAAGCATATGGCTCTTCTGTAGAGAATTTTAAAATCACTTTCTCTTGTTTTGTCAATTTTAAAATTGGAAGAAATTGTCTGTATCAGAACTTCCCACCCCAAAGAAGGGAAGAAGCAGGTAAGGTAGAGAACTCAGTTCTGTGAAGGAAAGAGGTGTAAATCTGTGTATCTCAGAACAGAGATAGTCTTAACTATTGATTTGTTTGAAAGCAGATTTCAAATTTATTTATTTGAACCTTTTTTAAAACAAATGTATCATAATGCTATTATGAAATAATGTCAGATAAGCAGTTAATTATATTAAAATAGGGTTAGAAATAATTCAAGCATGAGGCAATGTATGAATTGTGCATGACAGAATTTATTCTATTCTAAGGCTTTTTTCATTGATTTGTGGTTGAGAGTTGAATAAGAATATAATAGTTAAAACTATTCAGAAAAAAGAAAAACACTTGGAAAATAGTGATTATGCAAGCAGATAGTGAAGAAAAGTTTTAAATCCTCAGACATAACATCAGGGCCAGTATATAAACATATTGTGCCATTATCCATTCATTAGTCTGTCACTAACAGTTACAGATTAGACATACAAAGTGAAGGATCCTACAAAAGAATATATATTCTAAACATTTAGATAAAAACATTCACCGTATATGAGAGAAAAGATGAAACCCTTTTTTCTCTTGTAGTGCACTTGATCACTTTTGTACACCTGGAAAATTGTATCCTACTATAACTGTCAAGTTTTGCATAAATAAAATACATTTTTGGCTGAATTTCATTTTGTTACCAACAACAACAACAACAAAACAGTGGTCTCAGGTTGAAAATTATTATTCTTCTTTTCTGGAATTCTTTGTCACAAATCATGTTTTGGGCTTCTAGTTTTTTTTTATTAAGTACATGTTCATGAATTGACTGAAGAGCTATTCATCATAACATTTTTAGTCAGAGTTTGTTTCCTTTTGTTACTTCAATACTTTAAACAAACAAACAAACAAACAAACAAACAAACAAACATTTCCTGTAGAACTGCATGCACCTGTATGCAGACATTCAGCTTAAAAATAATTTGGAAAACTTCAGAATGGTTTCTGTCTGACAAATACAAGAGGGCTACTTTGGCTTCCTTTATTTTACTTTCTTTGCCACACTTCATCCTCCTGTTTATGAGGACATGCTTATGAGACCTGTTTATGGCCTATCTAAAACCAGATATTAAAGTAAGCCTCTATCAAGGATACCTCCAATCTCAATTTCCAGGAGGAATACATCAATATATTTATCAGTGCACACACTGGTTCTTCTGTTTCATCACATGAACTGAGGTTCTGTAAATTGATAACCAGAACAGTTGAGCTAGAAAAAGGCTTGTATTTTCTAAGCAGTGTCAGAATCTTCCAAAACTCCACTGAATGAGAGTCCTTCCCTGCTTTATCTGCTGCACAGCTTCATAGCTCATGTTCTTCAACTTCAAATACCTAAGTCAGAAACCTGACAATATATGGTATTTTTAATACATGCAGCCTTATTTTTGACGCAGATGCTCACATTTTAATTTTCTCAAACTGTAGACACTTGTTTGTGGTCATCCTCATAGGCCATTTTAAAGAAAATGCCTGTCAAATGTCTACAATAATACCATGTAGCCAGGCTATACTCCAAGAATAACAAATATTAATTTATTCACATCACCCTTCCAAGAAACTAGTGCTATTGTTACCGTGTCATGGTCTTATAATTCTTTCAATAAAAACTATGCAGTTTATGTAACCTCACTTTTCAACCTCTGAATTTAATGTCTTTGCTCAAGTAACTGGCTTTTGACACACAAGGTTTGCTAGCTGCAGCTGAACAACTGGGAGTGTTCAGGGTCAAAATGGTCATTGACTGTTTTCAAGGGAACGTCTTTGTTTTGTATCTGTTTTTTTGTTTGGTTGGTTTGGTTTGTTTAATTCTTAAATGAGCAGGTTTAGCTATTTATTTTGTATACTGTTATTTTGTTTCTCACTTTAGCCTAGAAGGGGTTTTAAAACTTTTACTTCAAGTTTCAGGTAAAAAAGCTAGTCCTGAACCATATCTGAAATATATTAATCTCAAAAAATAATTTTTACTCCTTTAAATTTCCAATTTGGTTCCATATAAAATCCTCTAAGATTTCAGAGGTTTATATCATAATGGGAATTTTGGGGTACAGCAAGACAAAAAAGGAGTCCTATCCTTCAGTCTTTCAAGATCAGCAACCACGATTTTAATAATTGTTTTGACTAAGAGACTTAAAACTGATTACTCCTTGAAAAGTGATCCTTTCTGTTCTAGAAAGCAAAGGACTGCATGTGAATGTTTGAATAAAAATATCAACTGTCTACATGATTTGCTAGGGCTGACTAAAAACCTTTGAAATTATGATGAGGAAGATGGTTATGAGGTAACTGTAGCATCCCTCACTTATAAGCAGACAAGGTGACAAACATTTTACCCAGAACACAGAGCAGGTTTTAGTGATGCTTTCACGAGCATATTGTTGCTGAAATGCCTGACAGATTTCCATTCTGCTCTTTAGATGTACTTCCTAGGACCTCTGATGGCTCCCCTGATTAGATTAATAGTACCATGGTGAGAATGTCTTTATTTCCATGGATTTAGAAGCTCCAGTGGTTTGCCTTTGACAGAAGATATCAATGACTCTCATCCAGCTTAGTAAAAGAGTTCAGGCTTGTTTCCGTGTCACTAATGCCATTAGTGTTTCAAGATGAAAGCCAAATTAAACTTTTGTTATTAACTGGGAGGGTGCATAACTAAAGCCTCTTAGTGAGAAAGATATTTGAATTTGAAAAATGTTAAATACGTTCTACTTCAAAGCAGTCAACACTGCCTGTATAAATACAACTTCTGCAAAGTTTGTCCGAAACTAAAAGGTGTCCAAGATGCAAGATCTCAAGAACTATTTTAAATAAGTTTATGCAAAAAGGAAAAGTCATTATTTAGTCTCCAAAAGGTTGGACTCTCCATTGAAAAATTTGCCATGGTCACTGTGGTTTTAATTCATATAAATTTTATGATGCACTTCCCTGGTTGGGATTTTTTTTTTTTAACTTTCTAATATTTTAAACTTAAAACGTAATAATTTTATCTCTTTCCTAAAATATGTCCTTATGGCTCTGTTTCAGGATTTGGAAAATTACCTAGTTATACTAAGGTTTCCTCCCATTTGACCAAAAATTGTGGATGAAAATACAATTGAAAAAAAATAGCGATTAAGAATTTTACAGTGAACACAGCTAAACAAAGAGAGGCAAAATAATAATTTTGTTGTTCTTAAATTTATTTTAATATTTCAACTTGAACGTGCACATGGGAAAGTAGGCATTCAGTATGTTCCACCTGCAAATAAGTAAATTTGTGGAGTGAGCAGAATATTTTTTCACTATTCTGTTCCAAAGGACTTATTTTTTATTGTCCTCTCCCTCTGAATAAGACTACATTTTCTTCTTTTGTAATTCATTCAAAAGCAATCACTCTCTTCTATGTTTGTGCAGCGATCAGCATGACACGGCCCTGTTTTCAAACTCCGTACTACAAAGAGTATGCTGTAAAAAAACAAATGTTTTCTTTCTACCAGTGTTTTTTGAGACTTCACCAGGTGTAAGAAATTTAACCCTGCATCAAGACTGTTGTTTTGCCATGACAGGATAAAAATATGAAGATCAAGTACGGTAAAAGCTGCTGTACCTGACTGTCATGTACTGAACGGCAGGTAACAATTTCAAAGATTTTTCTGCATTTACCTTCTATGCTGTGTCAACAACTACTCCATACAGCTTCAATTAAGATAGAATATTGACCACTTGAATAGCTTTTATCTTGGAAAGGTTTTATAGCTACTTGTTGAAATTCTGGCACTTTACCTTATTGATATTGACTTTATTAGAGCCAGAGTTTCACTTTACATGTGCACACCTTTGCATATGTACATTAATGCCCTAATTTCTGAAATTCAGTGGTGGCTGGATGCTAAAATTTCAACACTGTCACTAGTATTGCTTCCGACGCTAATCCACTATTTTACTGAATGTAGGATAAAAACTACTAGCTTAATTTTAAATACCAAATTAATCTGAAATTTGTAATTTGTTGTATTTTTTAAACATTGATTAGTATGTAATTGCAAAATTTTGTTGGACTAAACACCTTCGTGTGATCTAAATACTCAACTGGCATAAATTAATATACTGTAAGGAGCAAAGTTCAGTCAAACCTAATGGAATAAGAAAAAATGTGAAAATTGCAGAGGTTCTCATGGTTCATCAGACTAAATGCAATTAGGAAGAACTGCTAGTACTAGTGGTACATTTACCCATGTTGCAGGGGGCCCCATCCGCACTAGAACATTGCCTAGGGCCCTTAAGGTAAAACTTTTTTTAAAGTAGTCTATCTACTAAGGTAAAGAGGGACATCATAATAATGAACAACCACAGGAGCAAACAGAGCCAGGGGGTAAGTGCATAATACCCTGATTTTACTGAGTAGGAAATACATAAATGCTGGCTTAAAATTCTTGCTAGCGTAGTCTCAGCTGCATTCACTTGTTTCCAACCCAAGTCATCTTGAATCCTGCAATGCAGAGAGACTGATAATTTCATAGTTATTCTAACCTGAGGCAAGGGTATTGTAGGATTAGCTACTGACTTATTTTTTAGCAGTGTGCTGGGAATGACATTACTGACAGTGAGTAGAGACATTTTTTAGCTGAAATAGATTGGAGTGACTCTTGTTCTTACTGAGTATATTAATGGAAGTTACTTGAAACATGCATTTAGGTGAGCACACATTTTAATATCAATCACTGTTGTTCCATTGTCAGAACATGTCACATCCTCACTTATAGTCCCTTTCTTCAAAGTGTACATTTTCAGTCATCTTGTACAGCAGCACTTTTTTGTTTCTTTCTTTATTATTTAATACAGCTTTGCTTACTTTATCCACATATGGAAAAGTATTTTGTGCTACTAAGCATTTTTTAATAACGTGAGGCTTTTGTAGATCCATTTTTGAAACCCAAGTTTAAATTTAATTTCCACTTTTTGAACTCATAGTTTATGATTTTCAAATTATGTCAGTAGAATGACATAAAGGTTATAACTGATTCCACTTATGTGTTTGGGGATTTTTTTTTTATCTGCTAGTTACTGTTTTGATTTTAGAGCTGGCTCATGCTTAATAGGTGGGCAAAAAGGCAAAAAAGGCAAAAAAGTTGCTCAATGACCATTGCCAGTGATACATTATCTCATTCAAATAGAACTGTACATATGCCAATGCTTCAAATGTCACTGACTTACTAAGAAATTTATTTTTTTCTTCTATCTTCCAACTTGGTAATATTTTTTTAAATAAATAATGTGCAGCTACATTTATTTTCAGCTAAAACATAGTAATGGGATTCTGTGATCCTCCTTCCATTTTGAAAATATAATTTAGTATATTCTCTAGCTCAGTTGTTGTTGTTGTTGTTGTTTTGTTGTTTTTTTTTTACTTTAAACCCTTATTAAAAGAGAAAAAAACTTCAAGATCAACATCCTTACTGATATAACCATTACCACAATTATTTATGTGCCTGTCATTTCCAAATATATTACTACAATATTCTTTCTGCAGGGTTAAATTTAAAATGGTTTGTAAGATTTACTTGGTGCAAGGAAAATTCACACCAAGTTCAAGCACCTCTATGAAATGGACATAGTAGTAGGATTAGATTTCTAAATTGTCAGTATAGCCTCTCAGTAATAAATTCAAAGCCTGTTTTACCACACTTCAGCTCATTTTTCCACAGCCTCCTACCACGTAATGAGCTCTAGACAACATCTTTAGTAGGAGATGCAGAGTCTAGTATCTGATAGCCTTTGTAATATTTCATCTAGGAGCATTTTGTTAACACATTTACAAGATTAAATGCACTAAAGTAAAATCTTTTAGGTTGCTCCCTGATCCCATGGAATAGAACAGGAGGAGGAAACACACAGTCATACGGGAGGGGAGCTTGGGAAGGAAGCCTGGGGGTCACCTGCTAAGTGCAAATTAAAAATAATCAAATTTAAATGGGGTTATTCAAGCCCTTGACCAGCTTTCAACCATATTCATGGACAGAAGTTCAAAAATGTCTCTAGACAAGCTGTTTCACTGCTTTACATTCTTTACAAAATATTTTCCTTCCATTTAATCGGAATTTCCCTTTTGCAACTTGCAGCAGTTAAATCTTGCCTTTTCACAGTGTACTTCCCAGACTCTGTCTTCTCAGTACACCTTCATAGGTAGATGAAGGCAGCTACTTCGTCCCTCACACCTTTTTTTTCTCCAGACTAGGCAAACTCACTTGCCTCAGTCTCTCCTTTCAAGCCAGGTGTTCCAGACCCCTACTGTACTTGTGGTTCTCCAGCTGAACTGGGCTCAGCGCTCCAGGCATGGCCTCAGGAGAGCTGACCATGGAATATACCTATTCTTTGACCTGCAAGATATACTTGTCACATACTGGGGACAAGGCTGCCACATTAGACCACAGTTTTGGAGCATGTAACCGTCAGGGCGCTTGTAAGTATGGAGAGGCACAGCTCCCACACTGGGAACTGTGAAGTCCATCCTCACCAGCAGTCTGCACACTTAGCAGTAAATATGTTTATTTTTCTGGCATTAAAAGTGATGCACAATGGTAGTAAAAGAGATTTAGGAGAAAAGTGGCATGGCACTCAAAGGAGTCCATGAGTTTGTTTTTCAGGGTGAAGTTATCTTCTTGCCAATCTACAAGATTCATTTCCAGTCAGTAGCTGATTGGCTAAATATAAATGTCTTTGGGTAAATGGAGTCCTGGAGCAGGAGAGAAACTATGGCATGAGACTGTAAATGGGTTGTATTTTGGCTTAGATATGGATTGGAAGAGGGAGTGAGGAAGAGGCAGGGAGATGAGGGTGTGGAGTAAATAGTGTGAAATGACATAGTTCTGAAATTTCACAGGTTTCCAAGGTTCTTGGTAGACAACCACAAGGCAGAATACCTATGTGAGCTTGAGGCTAGCAATTAAAGTAATCTAGACCAACAAGGGTAACAGAGAAACTAAATGTCTCTATTTAATCAGCCAACATGAGCCAACTGTTTATTTGGAACCTTAATGAAAAAATATCTTTAAATGTTCCTGATATTAATGGAAGAGATTTATTGTATTTTATGTATGCATTTTAAAGTTCCCTAACTTTTTTTTCCAACATGTTTGTTCACTTGCTCACAGTTACAATGAACATCCTGAATGAATCTTCCAATAATATGTGCAAGTAGGAAGTTTTCTCCATGGCCAGACACATTGGCATGGAATCAATTCTAATATAAGCCAATCTCAGTAATCACTCCATTTTATTTATTTAGGGCTATACTCACAATATATGAGGATAATAATTTATTTTATTCCTATTCTTTTGGATGCCAGACTGAATGAGAGGGATACAGCCTTTCTCAAACCACAGAATTTGCACTAGCTTGTTCCAAGATTGGATAAATTTTGCTTAAGTCAAAATTATCCTTTTCTTCTACACATGTTCTTTGTATCAGACTATATATGTAACTAGAAAAGAAAAAAAATAATCAGCATTATACAGTAAAGGAAAGCTTGAAAAATATATTTTTGTTTATTATAGGACTCTTATATCCCAAAAAATTTCTTATGAAAATTCTCAATAAGTCAGTAACTCTCAAATTTACTGTTTTAAGTTTCCTTTCAAAAAAAAAAAAAAAAAAACAACAAAAAAAAAAAACCAAAAAAAACCTTCATTGCATTCATCTGCAATGTTCATCCCTGAAATGTAGCACAACCTTGCATTAGGTTTGACATGTAACATAGCATTACATCTGTTACATAATGCAGCATGACTGGCCATGCTCAGCATAAGAGGTCAGAATTGTTAAATCAACCAGAGCTTTCATTAAAGGGCCTATTTCAGCAGAACTGATTGGGGAGGGAGGAATCTGTTTTGAGTTTCTTTTCTGAAGGTTGTCACATCCAGAGAAACATTACAATCAGACAACAGGGACACAAGTTTCTTAGAGTCGCCAAAAAGTGTTTAGACAGAGATGCTTTATGACACCAATGGACATATGAGGTAGAGTCAGCGCTGCAATTTAGAGCCGTTTTAACTATGAGGTTGTGTACAATTTATTCAAAATAATTTCTTGGAGTCAACTTATGTATTCTACAATATAGTGTTAAACGTAAACTTTCATTTAAACAGATTTTTTTTTCTTTCAGAGAAGTAATGCAGTCTGGTGTCTCTTTGTCAAAGTGAACAGAAAGGTCCCTCTGGTAAGACAATGTTACTCACATGGATAAAGATTTTTCATCCATTCACTTACAGACTTCACTTGATGCTGGATTTTTAACTGCTGCCATTACAGGGGGTGAGTGCTGCTACCTATGGCTTGTTTCCAGTGTGTGTGTGAAAGTCCATTTTGGAAGAAATGCAAGAATAGTGGAAGCCTCTGTGGACCACTTTTTCCCTGTGCAGTCACCAAAGCTTCCTTGGAGAGAAGTGTGTTCAGGTACTTCAGGCAGAGAAGCAATGAGAAAGAGAGAACAAACAAGAGTCAGCAAGAAAGATCAAAGGGCTGAAAATCTGCAGATGAGCAGAGAGCAGCTGCATGGAGGAACAGAGAGCAGAAAACCAGGCTTCACTAGGGGGGAGAAAGAGAAAATTGGCTGAGACTTGTGCAAAATTTCTTGCAGCTCAAGAAGCTGCTGATAG
Organism: Geospiza fortis; assembly: GCF_000277835.1. Taxonomy (NCBI): domain Eukaryota; kingdom Metazoa; phylum Chordata; class Aves; order Passeriformes; family Thraupidae; genus Geospiza; species Geospiza fortis. Next base: position 3,169,730 of record NW_005054359.1, on the reverse strand, counting down.
CCCACTAAACTGATTTCACAGCCCCACCTGAAAAGGTAAGATGAGAATGAGTCACAGAACTGGACCTTCTTTATTTCTGTCTAGTCTACTCTTATTACTTTGATTTTTCCCCATGTATCTCCCTTAGGTAGCTCTTTTTTAGGAATAGATGAAGCCATATATACCTCAAAGCTCTCACTGACTGACTCTTTTGACCTGCCAAAGAAAACAGTACTGCTTCCACATTTTGCACATTGCCAGTTTTCTTATTCTTACATTAGTAAAAAGAAAAGTCTACATCAAAACAGTAGTAAGACTTAGGTTAAATTTAGAAAGATATATTTTCATTCTTGTGATTATTTTGGGGTTTTTTTCTCAAATGCACAGAGCAGACAGGTTAGCCTTATAAGGTTTAGACTGCACATACAGGTATTTCAGATTTTCTAGTTTTGAATGAAGCTTGCAGAATTGAAGTATGTTGCACATTGGAATTTTTTGTTGATACTGTGGAATCTTTAACTTCTGTGTTAAATAAGCTTTTTGTTTCTAATGTTTCAGGATTGAATTAAAAAAATGTGTATAGGAAAGTGTTTGTTTATTTTGGGAGGGAATATTGGAATAAGAATGACACTTCAAATTGATTAGTACATGAAATTCACCATGTTTCTGAGCACTTCACTGATTCTTTTTTGCTACACTTTGAAGTCAGAATCAATAGCTATTATAACTTCATACGTGGAACAAAAATAGAAGGTTTAGATTTCCAGAGGTACATAGAACAGTAAATATATTTTGAAATAAATGCATGGTTTCTCTGTTATTTCTTACGGGGAAAGAAAAGGTTTAATCACCAACATTCACATTATTGGAGGAAAACTTGGAGGTTCTCCTTGTGCCACAATAAGTTCACTAAACTTCTGAGAAGAGCAGAATTTGAAACACCGCATTTCATATAAATTACTATTTACACCATTTCACATTCAGTACTGTGACATTATGAAGAACCTGACTCTTCCTTTGGCTTGTATAAAGGTTTTGATGCCTAACTCTGTGTAGAGTTACTAAGAGGAACAGACAAATGGATCTTGAGGGAAAAAGCACTGAAAGATATGTCTTTATCCCTTTATTAAGTTTCCTTACTTGCAAGAATATAGAAAAGAAATTGTTGAACTGCAATGCTTACCCTTGCCTGCAAAGTTTGGAAGAGTTTCTTGCCAGTATAATTCAGTAGATTTGTGCTATCAGTAGTACTCTGCTGAAGTTTTCTTCAGTGCCCTTGCTGAGCTGATGCGTCTTGCTGCTGTTGCAAGACCTTGCTTGTCAGTCAAATTGCCTACCATAGTCTGGCATCACTATTTATAGCTGAAGGAGTGTCTGGTGTTTTGCATGAGGTATTATATTAGCACAAATTATTGCTAGAGAGTGGTGACATTCACCTTGGATATGCCACATCATGATGTCATTTGCTATCCAAGGTACATGCAGCCTGTCAGATGAAGTCAGTTAGCATCTGGTGAGCCAAGAAAGGCGGAAATTTCCAAATCCTAATATGCCAAACTAATCTCAAATCAAAATTTAAACTGAAGCGAATCCAGTTTGTTTCCTGACATTCTGAAAAGCTTCATTAATCCTTCATCTCTTGTGCCATATTTTAAGTTATGTGTAAAAGCTGTAGACTCCATTTTAAGTAAGAAATAGCTCAGCATTTAAAAAGCACAACTTAAGAGTGTATAAGTAAATTAGTGAAAAGTATGTCACTATATGAACATCTGATACAGTATAACTTCAGCAGAAACTACCACCGTATGTATTTTTATTCCCAAGGAAAATTTTGCTTCTTCTCTCAACTTTCACTAAGGAAGAAAAATAAATAACTCAAGTGGAGTCAGATTTTAAAATGTTGCATTGGCAGTTCTGTGAAGACTGATAATACCAATGGTATTTGGCCCAAGTGCTTATTTGCTCAGTGAGTGTAAAGGAGTCCATAGTTGGATTTCTAATCAATTTTCATTTAGTGTGCATATTTTATTGCTTATGGTTTTGCTATTTGTTTTAGATATATTAGGGAAAACCCATTCAGTGTTTGCCTGATAGTATTGTAAATGCAGTCCATAAAAATTTCTCTTCAGTATTTATTCAGTTTAAAATGGAAAAATGCCTCACTGTAAACTATTGTTCAAAACAAGCTTTGTAATCTTAAACAATTTGGACCTTTTATTTCCTGTTATCTTATATTTATTTTATTGCATCTGTACTTCTAAGTTGCTGATAGAGTCAAAGAAAATATCTTGAAGTTCTACAAAAAAAAGATAATTAGTGATACTTCAAGTTGTATCTAAGAAAAGGAAAATAAAAATAAATTGTATCTGTATCAGTCACTAGCACTAACTGCTCTCCTTTCCTGACAGCTTTAACAGAGAAACTGAGAAGAATGAACTCATCAATCAAATTGCCCTTTTGTGATTTGAGTTTTCTTCCATGTGAGTCTTCCATGAAAAAGCTGAGATACAGGCCAGGAAAATGAGTAATCTTATGACAAGGATTGTATCTATTAAATAAAAGTAATTTATTACTGCCACTCTAATCAATTTTTTATACTACAATATAATTATTCTAAATGATTTTATGTGCTTTGATTCTGATTTCCCAGATGTAGCTTTCCTACTGAATATTAAGCTCATCCACCATAGAAATTATTTGGGTTTCTGTTTTTTGTATTTTTGTTTGGTTGGTTTTGTTTAGATTTCTAAGGACCCTGTCCTAGGTTACAGTATTAAGATATATTTTATTCCCATCCTCAAGACCTGCTGAAACCAGGAGTAGCTCTGTAATTTATTGTTTCTTCCTTATCTCCTGTTAATGGGCCCACCAATGCCTTTCTACATGACTCAGAGATAACTCCCCCAGGAGCCATTTCTGTTTAATGGACCCACCACATGACTCACAGCATGACAACAGCCCATTGTGAGACACTCTGCCCAGGGGGGAGGAGCTAAGCATCCCCACCTGGATATAATCTGGGATTTGGAGCAAAGCAGTCAGTCTTTCCAATGGATTCCCAGATGAACGGCCATTTTTTCCACTGGATTTTCAGAGGAAGACTGCACCCTTTCTACAGGATCACTGCTCCAACAGAACCACATCTGCCACTCCAGGAGGACTGCAGCCACCAATCCAACTGGACGGCTACCAACGCCCTGACCAACAGGATGTCAGGCTGTATTCTGACTTTGTCAGTGGCTTTTCTTTTGTATTATTGCATGTATTTTGGTTTTCTTTTCCCTTTTCCTAATAAATTGTATTTTCTGACTTGGAGTCTCTCACCGGTTTTGCTTTCAAACCAGAACAGACCCCCAAACACTTGCATCCCTTCCACAAAGACAGATTTCAAAGACACTTGTCTGTCTCTTCCATTTTCTCCTGCTGTTTTCCTAGTACTTAGTTACTATAGTAACTTTTCCAATTGTACATATATTTAAATAAATGTCCATTAGTATATTAAGAACAAAAGTATTGGTCCAAATTAAGGCTTCAACAACAGATGAATAAAGTTCATCTGTGCAAGGGGGAATTTTGAAGGCACGAAACTCTGAAATCCCTTTTCCAGAAATACAAACTTGTTGAGCTGGGGCAATGTGTGAAGTGCAATACAGTAATTAAACTGTATCCAAATGTTACACCTGATGGCTAGAAAATAAAATAAATATGTGAAAGCTTTCAAAGAGAAAGATTAAGAGGAAAGGGAGGGAGAGGCAGCAAGCACTGTGGTATTTATCTTGAGATGGAGAAGTGAAGATGTTCTCTCTGAAACTCTTACAGAGGTCTGAAGTGTCAGTGTGTGGATGTGTATCATTGGGCTACACTGTTCAGTTTCTATAGCTTCTGAAACTTACCCTTTTTTGCCATACAGGTAGCAAGGACTTATAGACAGCTTCTTAGAGAGCATCTCAAGATCTCAGAGATGCACTTTGGCTCTGATGCTGTTATGATATCTTTCCAGATCCTCAGCTTTCACAGGAACAAATTTGCTGCCTTTGCTTCCTCTGAAGATTTTCTTGACATCAAATGATTGCTTGATTTATCCAGAAGTCCCAGCGGGTGCTACTATCCCAAATAAGGTGTGAAAGTATCCTCATCTATGCACAATCTTTGAAAAATATATTCTCCTTTTGATGATAAGCCTGTGTCATTATGCTATTCAAAATTGTTAGCAATAGCACTGAGACTCTGTTTTAACAGAGCTTTGAAATGAGAAAAGCTTTAGCTTTCATTCATTCCAGGAGGCCACAGAACTTCATAGCTTGGTGGTGTATTATCAAATATGTTTTATTGGAGCACAGAAATAATTATCTCAAACAAGATATTTCTTTGAACTGAGAAATGTTAAATCTCATAATGAATAAATAAAACAAATTAATGTCCAGGGCTCTAAAGGTATCAGTAGCTCTGATTGTTCCTTTTCAGTGCCTACAGCTCTCTCCAACACTGCAATCACACACCAAGGGGAGGCACCTGACCTCGTGGTGCCCTGAGAAATGAAAAGACAAGTATCAATGATTTATAATATATATCACAGACTTAAAAGCAGAAGATCATTATCAGATATGTGGGAAAATTTGGCATTTGGTATGTTTACAACTGACTAATCATCAGAAAGAATTGATAAACTGATCAAAAATGCAATGCCCTTATACCCTAGATGCACACCAAAAATTGTTCCAGATATTTTTCCTCTTCTTCCATTTTGCTATTTACTGCAGAAACTTCCTTTGCCTTCCTAAGTTACTATCGTCTGTGGCCCATTCTATGTTGCTAAGGAAATCTTTCCACCATCTCTAAGCTGTAAACAATGAGATATGCTGTGTGATGGATAAGCTTATAACTCCTTCTCCGGAATCTCTGTCCCACTTCATTTCCACAAGCCTTTCCAGGGGTGTACTTCAGCAGAGGATGCTCCATTCTCCTCCAGTAACCCTCGAGAAATACCCTCTTCCCTCAGCTCTTCTAAATCTAACCCATGGGGCTGCATCCCACACTCATAAAACTCTTTTCCCCTGAGGCTCAAACATAGTCTTTAAAAATTATGAACTGGCAGTGCAGATACAGGTCTACCATTTATTGCAATGTGTTTGACAAAAGGGATGTTACTTACTACCAGGTAAGTCAATGTGACTCACACAGAAACAGGAATTTTTTTATACTTCTAAAAAACCCTTTTTCCTATGCCTCTATACAATCAGACCATTTTTCCATGCTCAGTAGGTCTGATCACTGAAAATCCCCAGACCTTCTTCTAAGACCATTATTTCCAAACAGCTCAGGATTTGACAAAGGGGGTGGTGAAATAGCCATCGCTGTTACATCTGTACATCACATTCCTGCATGATTCTCTTCTGTAATTGTCCTGAAAATATTTATTCTCTGTATAGTATTTATATCTGAAGGAATGCAGGATTTACTATCCTACTTCCTATTTCTATCTCATTACTGAAATAGCTATTTTATTATGCTTTTTTTCAGTCATGGCATTCTTTACTGAGATCTAGAGAGAAGCCTGTACTACCCACTGTCCTCCCTCCACCCTGGTGCACACCATCTGTGAAATAGCAAGATTTAAGGAAGACTAAAACAGGAAAATCGTGTACATTAGGAAGAGGCTGAGCTTCAGTGGGACAAATGAGGGGAAAATAAAAAAGTTTGCATTTATGTTTGTAACTGTGATTTACTTTCAGGTTTCTTTCAGTTCCTACCTTTTTTAACTGTCCTTTAAAGCAAAGGCTTAGACAGCCATCTCTCTTTAGGTGGATATGTTCAGCAACAAATTTTTCCTATCTTTTCCTTTTTCATTCCCTATTTCCACTCTTTACTTTTTGAGGACATATCTTTCTTTTCTAGGGTCTTGACTAAGCATGTACCTGAACATTTCTATTGTAAAATACACTGATCTGAAATAAACGATTGAAATTTGTATGTTGTGACCCTAGCTCAAAACTGGTATATGTATTAAAACCAGACAGGTCAGTTTTAAAAATGGGTGAAATTCATGTCCCTTATCAGACCTAAAAGCAGATGTTGAATGTAAGACATTGATTACTGACAATTAACAATATATTCCTTCTAAAGTTTTGAAGAGTAATGTTTCTAAATAATTTAAAGACCTACCCTGCCACTGCACTGTGAGAGTGATGAAGCAGATATTTTCCTGTTCAGGTGGAAAGTTGAATTTGAAATCTCTAAAACCACAGAATATTGGTGCCCTGAGAGAATATGAGTCTCTGCTATCACAGGAGCTATGCTGCACAATATCATAATGCATATGATTATAGAAACCCATACTTCCAATTTTTAGAATTAATCCATTTACTCCCAACTTAAGTTTAATGAAATAGCCATTCTTACAAAAAATCTCTCTCTTTCTAATGGTTCAAAGACACTGATACACTGACAAAGAGTTTGGACGTAGAGACATTAATGGCATGAACATGCCAGGCTAAATCCCTCAGTAAATCCTCGTATAAATATCTAACACACAGTAATGCAGATGGTGCTTATTACAAAGAGTAACACAGATTCCTGTTAATAGATCCATTGGGGCAGGTTAGAGGGAAACAACAGGGAATGACCAGTGTTCATATAGAGATAGAAATAGACAGATAGATAGACAGATAGATAGATAGATAGACAGACAGATAGATAGATAGATAGATAGATAGATAGATAGATAGATAGATAGATAGATAGATAGATAGATGTGTAGGTGTTATTCTAGAACAATTTGACTGTAATGGAAAGGCAGTATGTTGACAATATTTTGGTTGTTATCTATAGTAATGCAACAATATAGAATTATAAAGATATCACTTAAGAAAATATAAAAGGAAAAGAAAGGATGAGAGTAGATAATGGGGAGGAAAGTATCACCACCCATGAATCAAGTGATAAGACATGATTGTAGAAAATTAGTAGCCAATTGGTTGAAGTGATGGTCATAGTCTGATTTGTCTGATGTGGAGAAAGCCCATTAAACATAGCATTCAATGGGTTAATTTATGTTTTGGTTCATGTGGTGATGCCCAGGTACCTCTCCTGAAGGAGGAGTTTTACACTGCCTGATGTGACACTGTGGCTCATGTGCAGTTCTCTGGTGGAAGGCCCTAGAAGTGAGTCTGGGGCCACTTCAGGGGTCTTTGATGGTTTTTGAACCCTTCTAATAGAAGACAGTTGCCTCTCATTTCAGCTTAGTTGACCCAATTCTCATTTCTGGAGGTATTAATGCTTTCAGGCTTACACATGAGTGTCCTGATACTTCCTCAGTGAGTGAAGTTTAAGGCTAAGCCGGTTGTGTCAAGGAGGACATTGGCATGACAAAAAGCACTAACCTGCCTCAAAGAATCTGATTCTTATTGACCTCCTTGCTTATCTGGCTCAAAACCCAATTTGTAGCCTCCAGTGGTGGATGTTCAGCTCCTCTACCCCCACGCCGTTCCCTTGCACATTGTCAGAAGAGTACTTGCCCCTTTTGCAAATGGCTGATTGTTTGAGTCATTAGCCATTAACATTTCCATCTCTCACAGCACTCAAAATCAGGAAAGCTACCTGGAAACTCCTTACTCTCCGCAGGATAGGAAGTAGTCGAACTTCCTGTTTCTGAGATGTGTTCTTCAGGCACTTCTGCCTATAATTTCCCCTTCTTAGGGGAATTTGGGCTCATTCTTTCCCTGGACCTGCCAATGAAACAAAATATTAATGAATACTTTTTCATTTATATTAATTTTTTTTTCATTTACGCTTTTATATTAGCTGTATGTTTTCCAGGGGCCCACAGGTTCTGAATGTTTAAAAAATCACTTGTCTAAGAGAGAGAGAAGATGAAAAGAATATTTGATGTTATTTGAATTGTTTTTCAATTACTATTACTCAATCAGATGTACTGGAAACTGAAAATTACATTGACAAGATGAGCTTGCACTATCAGTGTATAAAGCTGCATGAGGAAGGGAAAAGTAATCAGAATAAAACATGAACAAAATTGAAATGACAATCTGATACTGTTGAAAAGATTGTTATATTTGATAAGGATCATTTGATGAGATGCAGGCCAAATTCAGCCCCGGGGTAAACAAGTGGAATGGTCAGAGACTGGAAAAGAAACAACAGTATCTTTTATTTCCTTCTTATTTTGTAGCAAGAAATAGGACATGCACTGCAGTTACAGCTCTGTATTGAATGTATAGCAAATAAATGTAATTTTGTCTCTCTCAAAGGCTCAAGAAAGCATGGAACTAACTGAAAATATTTCACATTTCATTTAAGCTTCTCACAATATCCAAGCAAAATTTAGTTTTTTACCTAATGTTCATTTATCTGCCTGCTATTATTATTCCTATGGAATTTTGTTCTGTCTCAAAATGTTGTATTAAAAGTTCCATATTGTGTTTCCAACCTGTACATTGGGGTGCTTTGGACAGAAGGAATGCAAATCTCATAAAATCTCTTGCAAGATAACATGTGGAAAAGACTTGATCTCTTAATGCAAGAGAGCAGAAAGAGTTTCCAGCTGTCAAGAGTACAAAATGGTAATGGAATTAATTGAAACTATATAGGCGAGTTCCTCCTTTCCTCTGCCATTTTTCCCCACCTGTGACCTGTCTTCCCTGCAGTTCAGATGCACATGAAAAACAATCTGGCTGTGTCCAACCATTTGGGGAAGGAGTGATATAAACTCACACACTTTTCAATCAGACACATTTTGTAATGGAAGAACTGTGGAGCACCTGTACTGTGGATCTAGATTAGAGAAAAAGAGAAATTACAAAGAGCAAAAAGGCAAAGTATACTTTCCTCTCAATGAGGTTTATTCCCTGTTGTCAATTTATTAGTGATCTGAATGAATGCTCAATGCTACAAAATACCTGAGGAGAGTTGATTTTAATAGGACCTCCACTGAGTTACCTCTGTTTTTAAAATCCATAACTCAACTATTCACCTTAAGGTTTAATCCCATCACCATCTATACACACTTCAGTTTTTAGTTCTCAGTTTTGACTTCTTATGGAACAGCAGTTTGTAGAATTGTCTCTGCACTTGCCCTGTTTTGAAAAAAAATCACAAGAGAATGTTTTAAATAGAATATCCTCTGTTTATTCTAGCAGACTCTGTAGGAATGTTTTTTTGTTTCAAGTGAATTTAAATTGTAAACCCTAGGAGGTCACTATTTGAATTTGTTTAGGATTGATTTCAGGGAAGAAAGAGTAATCTCAAACTTCATTCAATAACATAATAACATATTTCATTTGTACACTGTACAATATTTCATTTGTACTCACAGGAACATGTATATCTAGAGAGAGCTTAGAGAATCTGTAACTATGTATTCTATACACATTAAATTGTTTTGTGCATAGTCAGTATGTTAATTTCTGTTTAAATCTCACAATTAAAAAGAAACTGAGTTTCTCAGTTCTTGCAAGCTTATGCAAAAGTCAAATTTTGTTCCTTGAAATATTTGCAGAATACTTCTACAGAAAATATTTGTTTCTTAAGAGGTTAAGAAAATATGTAGATCTTGCACATATCTTTTCCAACCATCTGTAGGGGTTCATTTTTTGAGTTTCCTTCCACACATTCTACTTAAAGACCTGTGATCTCTGGTAGAGGTGAGCATGGGGTTTAGATTCTGTCTAACAGGACAGTGCTTATTCATGCTCAGGCAGCTATCATAAGCTGTCTCTGGCCTATGTCCCTTAACTTCTCCAGGACTTCTTAGATCCAAACACAAGTACTCAGCAAGAAAAGACATCTTTTAGATAGAAGTATTTTAAATAAAGGTTTTTGTTGATGAATATCAGTAAATATTTACTTTTTGCAAAGTACTATTTTATTTCTCAGTATTCATTCCCTCCTATCACTTCAAGTTCTCAAAGTTTCTCCAAGTTCTTCAGACCAAATACAGTCTGAGTACCTACAGAATCAACATACTTGTTCACTGATGAGATCCATTCATGTCTAATGACATTAAAAGAACATTTCAGACTACCTAAATAATGTCATGAAATAGAGTCTGCCTTAAAGCTAGTAACAGGAAGCAGCAACAAGAACTTTAAAAGAATTTAAGTCCTTTACTTTAGCATTTCCTTTATTTTTCCTGGTTTTACCAGCCAAGTTTCCTGAAGTTGTTCTCTGAATTGAGGCTATCACCAATTATTGTTTTCGTGAGCACAGGAGAAAGAATGAATTTGGCAGAGTTAAACTGAAAGGAATTATCTTTTCACTTCTCCCTCCAGGAAGCTCATTTTTTATTTGAACTGATAGAACCAAGGGGGCAGCAAAGTTACTGGCAATGGTGGTTTTGATAAAAACAACCTTTTGTATCTGTTTTTAATTTTAATCAAATTATAGGAATTACTTCTTAGCTCAAGCATCTATAGACATATATTTTCTGCATTTCATTAGTCATAGCACACAGGAATGTGCTCACATAGTTTTACTGGAAACATAACCTAGACTTTGTGGGAAATTTAGATGATATATATATATATATATATATTTTAATTTAGGCTATCAAAATGTAAGTTTATAAGTTGACAAAAGTTATTAACAGTCTCACTTTTACTGAGAAAGAGAGAGAGTAGTGTCTTCAAATGGTTAATATAAAGTGACTTCTGCAATTTTAAGGTCTGTCTGTGAAACAGACAGTTCCGCAATTCACTAGATAATCCTTGTCACCTTTGGAGTGAAGATGGCATCTTGCTTCTATTAGGTATCAGATCAGCCACCACATCACTCAATAGTGGATTGTTTTGTTTTGTTTTGTTTTCCAGCAGTATTCTCGACCAACATCAAAACAATTTTCTTTAAATAAGATTCTATATGATCTCTTTCTGATTATTGATTAGTAAAAATTTAGAGAATGTTGGCTATTTTAATGTTGATGTTGTTATGAGAAAGGTTACATCTTCATGGGTTGGTGGATAATTTTATTTTTAATTTGCTGTGTTAGGTCTGACTTGCCATTATAATTACACTTCTGGAATTTTCCATCAATTATGGAAGGAGCAGTTATTAAATAGGCAATTAGTGAAAGAATCCTTGTCCTTATAAGTCTGATGAATTTCCTCCTTCAGAAATCTAAGCGAGGCACAGAGTCATCAGGATTTCTGTTTTTTCTGCAGTTGGACATTTAGTGAAACAACAGCTGAAACCTTGGTCTTGATTTAGACAGGTTTCTTTTGCTTAAGAATAGCATTGACTGCTATTGTGAGTTTCACCAATGAAGTGTAAAACTAATGTGTTTCATGATAAGATTGTTTACTTTTTTGGAACTATCCTTAGGCCATATTTCATGGAAAATCTACTTCAATCTGAATCTACCAGGATTCCTGTGTAGGAGGTGTTGGGAAACTTGAAAATGTTTCCATAGATACAAAGCAGAGACATTGCAGCAGCATTCAGCCAGGCCATGCAAATGTTGAGATGTTTTTCATCGCTAGCACTGGGCTGTAGAATTGTACTAAAGTGGCTTTAGCCCAGTTCTTAATTCCCCTTAATATGTCCATTGATTAAAAAAACCAGTTCCACAGGTATCAGTGGGCATACACTAGCTCATGAACTTTCATGATACTTCTAGATAACATTGCAAGGTAAGAGAATGCATCTGCCTAAGCTCCTATTTAGCTACTCTGCCAAACTTTATTTAGCTATCTGCAATGTGTTTTCTATATATATATTTTAGCATTTTCGATGGCTGAGTTTAATAATGTTCATAATTAGTACAGAGCTACTTGCAGAGAAGAAAACAAGAATAAATGCAAATTTAAGATAACTTATTTTTGTGAGGAAATTCCAATTTTCATGTTATTTCCTCTGTCTTTTACTCCTGCTGCCAACAGTTTCACTAAGCTCTATTTTTTCCTGATTTATTTTCATGTTTACTACTCTTCCACCGCCTCTATATTTCTTACACATACTCTTCTATCCATTCTTTATCTCTATGTAACTTATAAATAGACTGTAGACTATTACCTTTACCACTGGCATGTCCCTGTGAGGACCATAGGGACGTCCCTGAAATGAAACACAAAGACCCGATATTAAAGTTCATAATTGTTGTTGCTATTCAATAGCTCTGCACTTTTGAGATAGGGGAAAAGAAGAAGCTGAGCTCTTCCCCCAGAACCCAATGTTCTCAAGACAAAACAGATAAATGGGGTGAGCCCTGGCTAACAGGCCTGCCCTGCCCTATGCAGGGAGCCCCTTACCCTCCTGGTGCCTGACCCCAGGGAGCTGCTGTCTCCTGTGGCAGTACTGTCATCTGGCTGAACCTAAAGAAGAAATGTGCTGTTGTTTCCCTTTTGCAAGCAAGGGATGGAGTTTTATCTAAGATCAAGCTTCTAATGATATTTGCAAACAGGTAAATTCCAATTAAAATGTTTGGGAACCACGAGTTTCCTTCAAAGCAGCTTCAAAAGTTGATTGTTTTGGTTAGCTGGTTGGTTGTAGTCTTGTATCAGTCTTTTATCCTGATTTTTCTAGAATTTTTAGCTTGGTATTATCCTGGATTCAACCTTTCTACCCCAACTGTCAATTAAGATACAAGAGATGGGCTGGAAGAGGAAACATCATCTAATTCAAATGTAGTTTTAAGAAAAATTCATGCTGATAACAAGAATCTTTTCCTGGGGCTGGAAAATGGCTAGTTAAGGGTTCATGTACATAAAAGGGCCACTCTTCTGAATTTTTTTATTCAAGAGTATCAAGCAAATGAAAAAGAGCAGTAGAGCACAGCAAGATTAAAACATAAGCCAGTGAACAGAAAGTTGATTATAATGTCAATAATGGTGTATTCAGTAATTTTTGTGGCCAAATGTCTTCAGTACTTGTAAAAAAAAAAGAGGGGGAAAAAGGCATGGAACAATTCACACTGTTTATTTTGCAAAGAGCATTCAGTAATGAACATACCATAATGTGCATGTGTCAGTGAATATTTGCCGTACAGCTTTATGTCTGGAACTCTCTGTCCTGTTTCTGTCAAGTCAGGCAATACTGCCGATATATTAAGTGCCAGAAAAGGAAATAAACCAGGATTATATGGGCAAAATACATTCACAGTGATTTTTATATTGATCAACTTATTGTTGCTAACTCCTGAAGTAGAACAGCTGTGCTGAAATTTTTATAGTGTAGCAGGTATTTTAATAAGATCAGTAATTAGGAAATTTCACAGCAGGGAAAGATTGGCTTTTAGAATATTTTATATAGATTTAAAACTCTCTTGGCAAGAGGCATTAGAATTTTGTTCTCCACCTATATATGCTAAGGTATAGACCATTATATTTCCTTTTGTGTTTTGTGAGTCTAATTATAACTCCTTGTTCTATGTGTCTGTTGCTTAGTCTTTTGCTTTCAGTATGCTTTTTACCAAAGTACATGAAAGAATGTATACCATAAGGAATAGAGTGCCACCAGTGCATGATCTGGGATGAAAACTACAGTCGAAAACAAAGCACAGACAAGGTTCTTTGAAAATGGAGAATGTGATTTAATGAGGACAAAGATATCCCTGTCTGAGTAACCAACAAAAATTGCTTTTGCTCAAAGTTTATTTGTTTCTAATTAAACCCTGCAAAGTAAGAAAAATATTGCAAACAGCATTCTCCATTAAAAAAAATAAAAAAAAAAAAAAAGAGAAAATCTCATTCCTTTTCAAGTTGGGAATGTGTTTTCAGGGCTACAGCATGGGAAAGTTCAGTGCAAAATTTTTCACTGATCTGTGTGGAAATCTGTTCATGTGGTTCCCATCCCTAACTACAATACAGTCTCTGGTTTAATCACCATTATCTGTCTACCTTCTTCAGGTCATCATTCACAATGCTTGAACAATGCTTTGCATATGATATTTTGTATAAAAATCTGCAATTGAACTTTGCAAGGTGTTTTGCACATAAGCACTAAAAAGAGACATTTGATGACCCAGGAACAACCCAGTCTTAGGCTTTTGCCCTACACACATCTAAACCTCTGCATACCAGTATTGATTTTACTTATGGTAAGTTCTACCTAAAATTAGGCATATAGATAATCTTTTAAGTTTTTATACCAAGAAGGGCCTATGTTCTCTCTGTTCATCAAAAAGTACCAATACTTGGACACGATCCTGAACTCAACATGTAACTTTGTTGTAGGTCCATTTTTAGATTGTCAGTGCAAAGGAGGGGGCATACTAATTTTTCACTATGTGACAATAGTACCACCATGGCCATTTAATCAAAAAATGTCAATATGTATTGATTACAATCCTAAAATGTCTTAATCTGTGATATATGTTCTTGTTCATGGAACTTGAAAGTTCAAAGATTTAATCTGAAGAAGAATAGCAGGCAATATAATAAATGGGAAAAGAAAAATCTTTTTTTTGTTCTGGTTATCCTAACCCCCTTTACCCCTGCAGAGTTCAATAAAATACATGGAGAAACCAACTGAGCTCAAAACTCAAGAGGATGGCATTGGCAGACTGGAAGACTGCATAGATTTGCCTCTTAGAGAAACAGAATTCTTCTGACTTTACTGTCACTTTTCTAATCTCCAAAGCATAGGTGAAATGCATTTGTGGGAGATCCTAGCTCTCTGGTTGGCTAGTTGGATGAAAACTCTGTACTTACCTGTGCAGTTGCGACAGCCTCACAAAAAGACAGGACTAGACTTACTTGCTTATCAAAAGCGGCCTTAATGATGTTTTGACACTTTAATTAGTAGATTTCTAGATAGGATGTTTCATTTTCTGTCATAAAAAGATTATTGGATTTGTTGCCCTCATTAACTAATGTTATTGGTTAAACTTTTACAATGATATTAGTAAAGATTAGATTCTAACTTTTGTCTCAATACTAGATGTCTACAGGGCTTCTACTTTACTGGGTTATTGCCAAAGCACATCACAAGAAAGAAAAAAGAAAATTTTGTAAAGTGACAAAGTAAGGCCACTGCATAAAAATTTGTGCCTTTCCTAGCTAAAAAGAAGCATTTCATGTATTCGTCTTTTGAGGTCAAAGGATGAGATTCTGAACAGACCAGAATTATTTCTTGTTTAATTTTATACATCCAACTACAGTGAAAATCTATTTGTTCATGTTAACAGGAGTAGACATTTTATAGACAAGTAAATTTCATGGAGCATTGGATATATTTTCAAGCTGAAAATTCAAGTCAACCATGAAATTAAAGAGAAAAGGGTTCCCTTTAAAGGAAAGTTTGACAATTACAGATCCTGTCCACCTCCTCAAATATATTTCCCTATCAAAATTTTTATCAGTTTTAAGAATTCTTTTGATGTTGTATTTGTCGGTATTCCTAGAGTAAAAAAAGGTATGATAGGAAGATACTTCAAATAATTCTGCTAGGAAGAGTGTATATGAATTTTATTCTGGAAAGAAATTTGCCGCACTTCTCTGCGAGTCAACCATAGTGCAAGGTTTTAACAGTACATACAGTCTGTCAAAATACAGTAGGAGTTCAGCACTTTGAACACATTCTTTACAAGGTCTCCTGACTAATATCATACTTCTATTTATAAACATCTTCAAATGTTTGAAGAGGTCCTGAATATTTATTTAAAGAAATATGGGACAGGTTCTGTAAATATTTCCAAAAATGACTGTTTAAAGTTAGCCACAGAAGTCTGTACTTCAGGAATCTATAAAACTCACCATATTTTTGAAGATGGTTATGGTTCCCAAAATGCCTATAATTTCAACAGGAACTGCAGCTAATCTTCCTACCACTTCCATGTGAATGGTGCATAATAAGCTACTGTTGGTATATCCAAACAATACTGTTGGTATATCCAACCAATTTCCTGACTACATCTTCTGTTCACTAGACAGACTGAATAGGATCAAGACTCACTCATTGAGTACAGCCAGGTTATCACAGGTACACAATCAGGAAAAGGCGTAGTCTTTACATAAAATTTTTTGCAACTTCTGATAATGCCTGGTTTTGGAACACTTGGAAAGGAGGAATTTTCCATTATCTCCAAGGAGGAGGAAAAATGGCTTTGAATATTGAACAGAGATATTTATGTAAGTCCTACAATTCATTGTAATGCCAGCTGTCAGCAGTTCATCTGACTTCCTTGTCATCATAGCTCTAATAGGTCTGCCAAGAACATGATACAGTCTGGCTCCATGTAAGATCCTCAATCTTAGCTTCCCAGTGCCAAAGAATAATCAATAAGCCTGGTCAAAAGTTGATAGCAAAATTCCTTTTTGAAGAAAAAAAAATCCTTTCTAGTTTGATTTTGGCTATTTTGTGTATTCCCCACACTGAAACAGGAGAGGATATATCACCCATTCTATGTTGATGTAACTTTTAGACACTATTAGTTATCTTACTGCAGTCTGTAGTCCTGTAGTGTATTTATAGAAGTTTCAGTGGTTTTGAGTGGATTCTTCTCACATTTCACTTATGAATTTTATGCCCATTTCAATTAATGCTGAAAATAGATCCTAGAATGTCCACATTCTTGCAGGATGGAAGTCATATTCTTACCAACCCTGTTAAATAAGAAATGTGGTTTTCTTTCTTCCACTCAGTTCCTATATTGTGAGATTTTGGCAGCCCTAAAAGCCTCTATATTTCCCTGCAACAGCCTTTTCAGAGAAAATTTCTTAAAATGAGAAGCAACCAGAGTTACGTGACCCCCTCCCTGTACTGCATGGTATGTTTGAATTGCAGCTTTTTTCTTCCTCCTGGGTACCACTGAAGTACATTTCAGGAAACGATAGAAGCCTGTGAACATACATTTGTGGCACTTTGTGCCTGAATGGAGGAATTAATACAGTATCTAACATAACTCTCTAATTTTCTCTCTACAGAAGACATGGCTTCAGATTGTTATATTTGAGGGGTGGAATAGTAATTCTAGTGTGTGTAAATATACAGGTAGTTTGCTACTCAGGGATGCCTTTGATTACAGTTACTCTGTGAAATGCAAGGCAGCCAAAATGAAGCCGTAGACACTAACAATTCAATATTAGTGAAATAGTTGTCAAACCTATTGTTACTTTTCAGAAGTAATAAAATATGCAAGCAGTAATTTAAAATTGTTAATAACTTTAGGCTAGAAAGAATTCAGAGAACAACCTGGAGTTAAAATATCAGAGATCATCTGAAAGGAATATAACATTTTGTATAAAACAAGGTTGAAGCATAACATATGGAAAAGACAGTGATAACATTAATAAAAGATAAATGTACTTCTGAAAATTCTATCTGAAACTTTGTGTTATGAAGTTTATAAGTTGCTGGTGAGCCCCACAAGACACTGACATGGACCACTGATGACCACAGAAGACTGTTCTTCATCTAAGTTTTTGTCTTTTCAGGGAGGGGTTTTCATGCTTTGGTATCAAATTACTGGCCTCTTCAACTCAGGGTGTATTCTGATTACCTTTGTTACCAAATTGAAGCATCAGCAGGATGAGGAACTCTCTGTGAAGGGGAGTTCTCAATAGAAGGTAGCTTCATTATCAAAAATTAATGTTTTGTTGTTTTTGGGCATCTTTAAAAAAAACACAAAATAAATTTGTAAGATATAAAGATCAAATTTAAAAATATATTGCTATGTGAAGAATTATTTGGAATTATTTACCTGTGCATGTGTGTTTAAGTGCTATTTGTTTCCATAGACATTTAACAGGGAAGAAAAAAGGAGGTAAATATTTTTCACAAGCCCTACAAGTTTCAATATATTAAAACAAAAGCAAAGCATATTCAAAATCTAGTGCTGATTTTTTGGATCTTAATAATTCTGTAGGTATTTTCAGTTTTATCTATGTTAAAGAAATCTCATGTAGACATGCTCAACATTTTCAGAACATATTTTTAGACAAATTAAGGACTTAGACATTAGACAATGTATCCTCAGATACCTAGAACCTCATCTGATTGTAAAGTATTACTGAACTTGGCAATGCTCCACTGAAATAAACTAAATCATACTGATTTATGGTAATTGGGAAGTTGGCTAACAAATTCACTACATAAATTTTCTATACAATATTATCTAGGTTAATGTCATGCTTCTTAAGTGCAATTTCTTTCCCTTCTGATATTTTCTCCACACTCTAATCAGTTGTATTGCAAACTATAATTATTTAATTGTAATATATAGAGGATAAAATAATTTTTAATATTAACATGATAAACTAAGTCTGACATATTATACTAATAGTATTACTAGATTTTGATATTAAATAAAAGGCAGGATTCCTGCAAATACACAATTTTTTAAAAGAGTTCTTAAGAAAGAGCAAGAAGAGAGAAGTTCTCAAAGTAAAGGTAACATATCTCAATATGGTTCATTTACATTAGTACAAAATTCGACAAAATTTGCTTATTTCTTCCAATTTGATAGCTAAAGTGGTCACCTCACTTCAGTGCATGCTTGTGCCTGCTTATTAGGACTGCTGACATTGAATACCAGAGACAGAAAATTAAATCAAAAAGCCTCATTGAGTCAGAACTTTAACTAGGATAAATCAAACTCAACAAGTCAGTGTGCTCTGCTCCAAGATCTGTCCCCAAGTTTTTCAATTAATTCACGCACACTGATCAGTTTTCCCGTTGATTTATGCTAACTGATCAATTCAGTTATATGGACTTGTCTGTACAGCAGCTGTGTTGATACAAAATAGATTAAAAATGGGAAAGAAGACTCCTAATTGTTTCTCAAAAGAGGCCTTTGGCTTTTCCTTGCACCTACATAAAACTACTAGATCAACCATCCTTGAGAGAAGAGCAATGTCATTTTTGTTCTCTGGTTGTCTTTGAGTATCCAAAAGCTAGGCAACCCTCTGCCTGTTAAAAAGACAACTGTGGTTTGAGTTTAATTAAGCAATTAAATTTTATTGCTCTGTAGTATTTGAAGCTATGAACAGCTGCTGAAACTGATTAAACACTAAGGCAAAGCCTGAGGTGTTTGATCAGTCCAAAAAGTAATTTTATGCCAAGTAAGGAACTAAGTGATAAAGATTATTCTTGTCATTATATAACAAATCATAACATAAAAATAATAAGATTAGTTGCTTCCACTTTGAGGTTTTAAAGACTAGACCTAAAGTTTCTTTACTGGACTGTTTAGAGAGACTGTTTAATACATAAATGTCTTTATTTACTAGTCTCACAGATTCAATGGAACATGGTGACATTTTTTCTTCATCAGTCAAACTGAGGCTTCTTTGAGATGTAAAATCCATTTCAAAAGGTGTTATAGATTCCATATTTTGTCTTGAACATTGGGCACACTATTCTTGAGTAATAGTAAATCTGAAAAATAACAGTTGTTCACTGAAATCACAACTAGAATAATTAATATCAAGTAATGCAAGGACCAAGCTATGTTCAGAAGAAAAGACTGAAATGAACAATCATGTACCTTACATTGTTCTGCTTCTTCCCAAGCAAGGTCCCCTGTGCAGTCATTAAAGAAAAGGCAACCTCACAATATTCCCCCTAAGACATATATTTACCTTCCAGAGAAAAGTATTTACTCTGCTATTTAATAGTTTGAAAAACTGTGGCTGACAAAGCATACATTTTTTGCCCAGGTTCATTAAGTGTACCATATCTTTAATACCTGGCCTGCATGTGCTCTTAGCAGAGGTGCTGTATTTTAAATATTGAACAATGCTGCTTTTCTGACTGAATCTGTGAAATGCTACAAATATATAAAAAATTGCTTTCCATATATATTTTGCACATTAAATTTTATGTTTAATGAAATTATTTGTGCATATGTTGAAATAACAACTTAGATATCTATTTTAGTCAAAAGCAGATTTTTTTAGAAGCAATTTTCATGAGCAGATGGAAAGAATGGGAAACAGCTCCAGTTCATGTCCGTGACAGAGAGAAGTACTTTATTTCTCCTCACTGTGACTGGATGCATTTTTTACTTCTCAAAGACCTGAGAAATGCCTTTCTTTGCCAAACTGGACAAGTGAGTGAAATAGCTGTGTAGGCCTTGGCTCGCATACTTTTGAGGTAGTTTTCATCATTACCTTTCTCATGTTTTTAAAAGGTATATTCACTAACAAACTAGCTTGTATGCTACACAGACAGAAGTTAATGTGCTCCCAATCAAGAGCTTGCTTCTTCCTAATCAATTTAATGTAATTAAATACTAACGTTCACTTTCTTTCACATTACCATCTTTAATTTCGTGCAGCTCTTTGATGTCTAAAAGCTGCGGAATCCAGAAATCAGAGACAACTGTTTCAAACATATTGTTGTTGCTTATTTTGCTGCAGGCCTAGCAAGAAGTCATGTGCTGTTCAATGATACCTAGAAACATTCTGAAATACTTTTTCCCCTGATCAAAAAAAAGGCAAGTTTCTCTTTTGCAGCCATGGTTTGCTGTCCCTGTAGATGTTAATTAGCAAAACTTCTGAGCTCTGTAGTCTAAACGGACTTATATCTTTGCTCCATTTATGGTAGCATAAGAGTGATATTGGTTTTTTTTATCCTTGCCAGGATGATTGAATTAAATTAACATGCTCCCTGTTTCATGTTTTAAATAACCTTTTTTTTAACAACTCTCAAAATTATTTTCAAAAATTTTCCACTAGGGCAGACACCACTTAAAATTGTAAACCAGTGGAAAAACCCAAAAACAAACAAACAAAAAAAACCAAAAAAAAATTAAAAAACTAAAACAACAACAACAAAAGCCACCACCAAAAAACTGAAGAGCCTGAACAAATGTTTCTTACAGGAGAATAATTTAAAAAATCAAGGAATTTTTAGAAAAGGACTTGAAACATAGAAGGTAATAGTACTTACTAATTATATAGCTTCCTCTCATAATTGTTATTCTATACACACTACCTGGACAAAAAAAAAAAAAACAATTTAAGAAGACTAATTTTGCAGTGTTTTGATGATATGGGTATTATTTAAGCGTCACATTGCTCTAAGAAAGCTGTTTTTTTCATTTACATGAGAAGACAGGATAAACACTTGAATGCCAGTAAAATAATACTGATAATTCAGCTTCAATTATGTTTTGGTGTATTAAAAAAAAAAAAAAAGGGAGATGAAGGCCCTGTCTCTGTCAAATCTAACCCAGGATTTAATCAGATATAGAAACAATATGAAATGTCTGAGAGTGCCAGAAATGCTAACCCTTTGTGCTTTTTGCCTATACTTAGCTATTTGTCAGGAGTTTTCATCCCCAAATACAAGTTAGAGTACGAAGACAATGCTCAGAGAGCAACTCTGGAGTTTATCCTAAATGTCATTCTCCTACATATTTGGATAATACGTCTAGTGATAAATATATGTTGAGAGTAAATATAAAATAGGTTTGAATTCCCTAAGAGAGGTATAGAGTTTATTGAATCATTGAAATTTTGATTGATTAAAAACTTATTGACTAACTCCAAATATGAATCAACTAAACATCTTCTTGGTCTTAACTTGATTTTTTTTCCTGGATGCTTCTAGCCATTCCATTTTTCTTGCCTCCAGCTGGTTTCAGTGCACCAACCTCTTGTCCTCTTATCCCAACATTCTCATCTTATCTTTCTTTTCTGACTGCCATTTTTCTCTCTATGCTTTCCATTTGTACATTATACATTAATTCCATCATTATTACTTTCTCATTTTCCACAATGAACAAGACTACTGGGTTTTTTGTGCCAAATGAGGCATAGTGCTACAGCACCAGTGTAAAATGAACATAAAATAGTACCTATTAAGTTTAAGCATTAAGTAAACTTCTAAAAGATATCCTTTAAAATCTCTAGCACACTGGAAGAGCAGAGGAGAACTACAGAACACATAAAGGTTTGTCATAATGTGAAAATAAGCACTTAGCCTTACAAATCAACCCTCAATTTTTTTATTGACAAAATCTAGAAGCAAGAATGTCCTCCTGTCTTCAAAGTGTACTTTTCTTGGCGAGATATTTTCCTGTATTTCATTTTGTACAGTTTTTTTTTTCAGGAAATAAAGAGGAGGAGGATGGGAAATCCTTCTATATAAAACTGATAAATCTTCAACAGGTCATCTTCAAAAGTGCTGAAGCAAAATGAAGGCCATGTTTCTTTCTTTTATATTGATCTAGCTACACTAATGGACTGTTGGCTCTGTACTTTGTAGCTTCATAGGGTTTAGTTGAACTTGCTTTCTATCTACAGATAACTGCAGGTTGAGTAGCAAATGGTAGTATTTTCCTCAACAATTTTCCATTTTGTGTTACAGGAGAATTTCTCCAAAGTAAATGTTTTTTCTATATTGATAATGATTTCTGGCTTTGCTTCATTTTTCAGGCTAGAAATCACCAAAAAAAGAAAAGCACATCACAAAGTGCAGGCTACCAAATTCTTCTGTCACTGTGCACACGACAGGGACTTGATTGATGTGATACACGGTATCTTTTATTATGGAATCATATACTCCTTTGAATTGCACATATTTATTAATGAAAATAAAAATAGCTATATGCTTACTATTAACAGAGATTGGCTCTTTTTAAGAAACCCTTTATTGGTGTAATTTTGTGCACTCTTTGATTCAATTATTAGCCTACAGAGAATGTATAAAAGGCCAGCCAGTACAACTAGTGAAGTGCTAGATTTTTTAATTAATAGACACTCAAACAGCCACTTCCTGGGTTTTGTTTCCCATGGAATTATATGCATGCAAATGTTACATTTAATTGCCTGGAATGAAAGCACAAAACTCTTTTCTTAACTTTAATTAGGAAATATTTCCACTTTTAGATTGCCCTGTGAATACCTCATGGCAGATAATCAGAAATTAAATATAATTTGTTATGTGATTTCTTTAAAAGGGCTTCCTTGATTACAAATAAACATTTATACCACATTAAGTCCAAGAAATTCCTTGAAGATGATATTGCACTGGATTCTCGGCAAATGGAGATAAAAATACCTGAGAAAATAATTACTGGAGCAGAAGACAGGATTTAGAAATAATATACAAGCCTGTATTTAATGGAAAACAAACACAAAAATGTTACAAATGTGACAGGGAATCTGCCTTCAAATTTAAAATTATTTTCTTGGGAAAAATCTCCTCAATGATCTCCTCAGTCATGTCTAATTATGAAGTCAGTTTTACCATCTTTGTCCTCTATGCTACATTATTACAAGTTCTTCTCTATGGTCACTTTATGTTAAAAGTGACTATTTTGACAAATATGTGTTTTTTCCTTATTTCCCTGGAAATGCTATTAGAAGAAAGCGACTGTGATTACACATAATAAAAGTTGCCTGAGTCATTGTTTATTGAAAAAGAAAATAATTGTTTTGTGTTTCTTGTCATAACTTGCTATGAATCTTGAGCTTTGGTGAAGCAATTTTTACCAGATGTCTTTGCTTTAGTGTATAAACTTGCAATGCTAAAAAAAAAAACAAACTAAAGCACATCTCCAGCTTTGAAATTAGAGTATTTCTCCTCTCTGGTGAGCACTAGGAGGGAAAGGATCACCTTGTCTCACTTTATCTTATTGATTATGCACTGCTTGCTCATCTTTTTAAGTCATGTTTGAAACAGAGCTTTAAAAATTCAGTCAGAGCAATATTTCCCTGAGATGAAATTACAGATAAAGACTTTTAAATTTATTTTCTTGATACTGTATTTCTATTGTTTTGAGTTTCCTTTAGAAAATTACCTTCTTCCTTTTCAAGAAACTGTATGTATAATTCATCATTATATTTATGAGGTTCTTACATTTTATATAATGTAAAAATGGGAAATGTAAAATATAAACTGTATAGAGAACCTTGAAATTCAGGTGAAACAGAAGACATAAGGAGGCATACAGATCCAAACCAAGAGTTAGCAAGTGACATGGAAGAGATTCATATTACTTTAGCAGTATTATACTTAGAGATATGTTTTCAGGATAGAAATAGAAATAAGCTTCTTAAATTGTAGCAGAAATTATTTGAGTAAAAAAGTTTGAAATGGTGAGTGTAGGCTGTCTCAGCTACCTCATGACAAGGCTCAAGAAAGACATTTTAAATATAGTTCACAATTCAGCTTCAAATAATAATAATAATAATAATAATAATAATAATAATAATAATAATATGCAACTTTAAAATAATTTGTCATGTCTTACACAGACAATGTTGGCTAAGACAGACAGGTGTAATTATGCATTCTAGAACAGCTGCTTTTGACAGACAGTTTTCCTTGCAACCCTTCTAAGAGAAAATTACAATTATCATGCATTTGATCCAAAGGGCTTGTGCTGTTGTTGTGAGGCTTCAAAATACAAAAGGGCACTGATTTTATAAAGTGTGTTAGAGGAAGGGCTAAAGCCACCACATGGCATCCCAGCAAGAGGCAGATTTATTAACCTCACACATGCCTCCTGAAGAGACCTTCTGAATGAAAAAGCCAGCTCTCCCAGCTTGGGTCAGATCCAGCGCTCTCCTGGGTTAGGGCATTAGCAGATAAAAGGCAGCCAATTTTAGAGTTCCCTCCAGGTAGCTTCTGAATGTGTCAGACGATAGGTCCAGTACTCCTTTGTCAACAGCATTGGGAATTTTTTTTTAATAATTTTTTTTAAGCCACTGACTAACTCAGAGTGAACCAATTCACACAATTAGTTCCCCATTTCTCTTGGCCTCTCCAGGGCTGTTGCATGTTTATGGATGCCCCAGTAGCTTTTGCTAGGCACCAAAATACTGATGACATTAAGTGGTACCCAGAGCAACCCACATATCCTTTGACATTAACATCTGTTAGAAAGAAAAAAAATTGCCTACATCAAGCAGACTTCTTCTTGTTCCTTCTGGAGCAATAAATAAAGAAAGGGCTATGGCTTGCACTGCACGTAAGGTCAGCATTACCTCTAATTATTGGTGGAAGGATTCAGTCAAATTCCTCACACAGGACACCTGGCTACTGCTCACAACATCTTAGATGCTAGGGATTTTCATGACAAGTGCATCTTTTGTCACTGCTGCCGGGGTACAACTGGAGAGACTGGCAGTCTGGGAATTTCTCAGTCCAAACTAGTCCAGAAAGAACAAAGTTCTCCCCACTCAGAAGCAAAAGGGTACCTATTGAACAGTTAGACCAAAACACTTCAATTATTCCTGTGTAAAGAGGTAATAGCTCTGTGAATTGATGGTAACCCTTAAAATAATGTTGAAGTGTAGCCTTTGGTAACAGACCTTGTCACCATGCTGAGGAAATTTAATTACCAATGCAAGATGTATGTATGTATATATGTATGTATTGCAGCTGCTGACATATTTTAAAAATTTAAAGAAACAACTAAGATATACATCTCTATAACTATCAAGCTACTTGGGCTTTGAGAAACAGAATCCCTTCAGAACTCTGAAATCAAGAGTTAAGACATGTTAAAAATATTCCTGCCAAGTACACATGATCATTTGAATAATGTGCTCAGAATGTCTCTGCCATGCTCAGATTGCATTTCCTTCGAGCTGTTGTCATCTATCTCCTTCTCCTGACTTTTTCAGATGAAATTGAGTGGACAGTAGCAGCCCTCTTCTCTTAGTAGAAAAAAATTACCTCCTTTAGTCATCACCAGTTGCACTCCTACTTCCTGGTTCAGGAGCTGAGCAGTGATGAGAGTGGACAGAAGCACAGGGTGGAGACAGAGGAGAGGCATCTGCATCTAGAAGTTCCGAGGCAATTATCTCCAGATCTACTAGGCTTCTGGAGAGTGCATGTTGCCCTACATTTGTAATGTCCTCATTAACCCAGGTTTATTTAAATGTATGCAATGAAAAAACTGTGTTTTTCTGACAGAACCAAGACATGCAATGAATGACACATCAGCCATGACACCATTTTGTCTTGCATGTAGCCTGCAAAATACGACTAACCTCAGCTTCATGATGATTTCTTTGGCATTTAGATTTATTACTTCTTGTTGGAGGTGAGCTCAGGTTGGCAACTCCCTTTTATGTCCACACCCCTCCCCTCTCTGCTCCTCTCCCACCGCTTTCATTCATTTCTCTTTCCCTCTACTCCCTTTTCCTGCTGGCACTGTCCCACTGTGCCCCAGAAAGCAAAGCAGGGCAGTAAAGCTGGTGGCCAGAGTGGGGTTGGGGCTGTGAGGCACTTCCCAAGGACGGCAGAAGGCTCCTTGCCTCTCTCACTCGCAGAGAATTGCTCTACAAGCCTCCTAGCACTTCAGGTGATTCCATTCTGAAGACAGATGTAAAATGATGTTTCTGCTGTTACCTCAAAAGAACTGCACAATCTTATGAATCTTCTCATCCATTTTGGTTCTGTGCTGAAAGATGCAAGATTGGAAAATTACGTCTCTCTGATACTTCATTGCAATATAGCATACATTGTGCCAGCACCTGCCCTCAGGAGTCAGCAGTCCCTGCGACAGGAGATCTCTCCACAAACTTTTTCAGAACCATTATGTTTTTGAAGGCTTAATTTTTTGATACTCAAACTCTTTTAGAACAATACTTGGGCTTCTGTAAGTAAATTTACATAAGGACAGCTGCACAGCATTATATTTTAGAAGCAGAAAGAAGTGCAAAAACCTTTTCTAGGAGAATGCAATTATTTCTGACTGTTTCTCCAGTGGGAGAAAAAAAATGTTCCCTGTATCCTTGCATTTAAGAGTGGGGAGTTTTCAAGAAAATTCTGGAAAATAAAAGCTAATTTATTGCCTGAAAACTACAATTCTCTTTAAAAAGTTTCTCTGTAGATCTGTATCATCAATCAGTGCTACATGGCTTCATTGTCTAAGGCAACTGTTCTGAATTATTTCTTAGGGCAAGGGACTGTAGGACAACCTGATCTCTTGAGGACAGAGGGCCAAATTCTCTCTTATACTGCTGAATTACTAAATGCATACACAGTAAATCACTTAAGGGGCACAACACTGATGAGTAGTTCTGGTCAATATTAGGAGGGAAAAACAAGCTGCTGTGACTTTTTGTCTGATTTTCCTTTCAAGCTGCCAAAGATGGTAGCTACCTTCTGACTTTGTTCCTCATCTGTCAGAGCTGCATGTACTGTCATGCTCTCTTTCTATACCTCTCTTTATGTGTTAATTCTTTTACCAGCTTTGGGACACAGTCTAGTTTACATCCTTACCATGTGTTAGAAGATTAAATAAATGAGCTACAATTTATGCCAGATCTATTTCATCTATTTTCTAATCAATCACCATGCTGCTCCTTACCTAAAAGCATCCCCCATACTTTAACAAAATTGGAGACATTTATGCTCAGTTTCAGCGTGAGCCACCTTGTTTATATTTAGAATATCTTCACTATGTTTAGTCACACAGTCTGGAGAGTTATGCAGAAAATGGTAGGAGTAAAATATACACCCAACACTTTTAACAGCAGTGTACAATCTTTATGGCTCTATGCAAGTGTGGCTATGAAATCTAGATCCCTCTCAAACTGGTGTGTCTTTTAGATATTTCATTAATCATACTTAAATAGCTATTAAACCCCTCCAGATCCTTTCTGAATTCTCTGAGGTGTATCTACAGTTTTCATTAGGTAGTTACAGTACATCCAATAAACAGTATCAAGTAAATTCAAGGAAATGTCACTACTTATTAAAGCAAAAACATAACAAAACACCTTAAGTGAATTACATGAAGAGACATTCCAGGAGTCTGTCAATAGCTAAAAATCTAGGGATGAGTCAGGAGTACTAATCAGTTTTGGTCACATACTCTGCCTAGACACTTGGACTCCCCCCTGCATATAAAGAAGAAGAAGCACAAAAGTAGCAGTCCACAGTGACAAAAGTACACTGTCATTTCAGTGTTCTTGCTAAAGCAGTATTACCTGCCTTAAGCATCTTGCTTCTTTGAGTTATTAGCTCTACTTTAATAACAGATCATTAGTAAGATAAATGACTTAAATTTGTCCTTCATTTCTGTGCTCTTGTCATCTTCACTGGGGGGCTCCTTTAGGGTCTTAGTGACAGCAGAATACTACTAGACAATAACTTGATTTTTACTGAGGAATTCCAGTACAAGAACTAAACAGCTCAAAACACGTCAATATGAAGAATCCGTCTCACAACAACAAGGCCGCCTGCTCTTATCAGATGGTTTAGGTTGGAAAGTCATTTATTTTGAAGTCAAACCACTAAAGGTCTCTATAAGTTAAAATATCCAGAGTAGCTTATCAAAAAACATAACGTGCCACTCCAGACTCGTTTATCATGTGGAAAAATATTCCTCAATTGTCCTAATATTTATCAGTGAGCCTGACAAGTTTATAGCTTTCTTCCATGGCTTTATAAGGAATCACCAACCACCTACAATCTTACATATTTGTTTATTGCCAACTACTTTTTCTGGCAGATAAATCTCTTTAGGAATACTTATATGCTGACACCTAGTGGCTTTAAATCAAATGTTGTTTGTTCATAGGCAGTGATGTATCACTTCAAATCCTGTCCACTTCTTGGAAGCAGTGGTTTGAATTCTATGTGTTTATTTTTTCTTCCTTATTTTATTTTAAAGGAATGGACACCTGTTTGAATCAGAATACTGAATTTATTTATGTGCTACATTACAGTTTATTGATATCAATTATACCTACAATAAGGATAAAAACATTCAGATGTATTTTTTAAATCAAAATTGGAAAATGTGTTTTTGTGCCTCAGCCTTTTTTTCAGTCTATATTTTAGTGTAGCAGAAGAGTCCTATTCAGTTGAGAGGAGCTCTTCAAAAGAGCAGGTGTAATATTTCCCCATGCAGTAATCAATAACGTGCAACCAAAAAGAAGTAACATTGTTCCTGTCTGAGGGAGACCATTTCCTTCCACTTAAGATGAAAGGAAAAGTAACATTTGACTCAATGAATGGGGAAATGTGTTGGCTTGATGATGCCCACAGAAAGAAATATTGAAATATTCACTTGAGCCTGTTGAAGTTTAGAGCTTGGTTTTTGGTTTTTTTTTCTTTTTTCCAGTATGTACTTCATTCTAAGCTAAAAGTATATAAGCTCTTGAATTGTAGTGAAGGTTTGCCATGGATAATAAATTGAGAAAAAAACCAAAGCAAAAGAATGTTTTAAATATTTGCATGCAAGCTGACTCAGATAAGCAGTAGGGACAAGCAGCTTATATTTTTAGGGAGACTATATTCTGGAAGTCTAGTTGGTTTATTATGTTGGTCTTACTGTTGGCTTAATGGCCAAAATAATTACTAGATACATGGCAAAATGGTAATAAACCATGTTTATTAGTTAAGAACCACAATATCATTGAGAACTATATAATATTTGAAGTGTTTTGCTAATATTATATTGTACTACAGAGAAGCAAGATAATGATCACAATATTTGTAACTTTAGAAGTTTGTTTTCCTTAACTACCTCTTAAAATCCTATGTAGATTATTTAATACTTCATTAGATTTTTTAGGACAGTGTAAATATTCCCTGTTTTCTGTTTGTGTCTGAGTTTAAAAGAAGCTCAGCATGAATTATTTTATGATAATAATACAGATACAGTGTGTTCATTCTATATGAGCACTTCTGAATAATTGATTAAGACTCAAAATAGGCAGTTGGTCTCCTAAAACTGGCTTACCCTCACAGACTCAACTGGTTTTCCATGAAAACTGTAAGCATTTTATTTCAACTCTGTGTTAACATATTTGCAAAGGTGTAGTATTCAAATGAATGTTTGAGTTTGGTTGGTTGGTTGTTTTCTTTTGGCTTTTTTTGTTGTTTGTTTTTTTGTTAGTTTTTTTTTTTTTTCTTTAAGAAAATATGTAATCTCAAGTCTGATTGGCTGGAGCCGCTGAGAGAGATGAGTTTGTATTTCAGAAAATAGAAGTTCATACCTTCACAATTTATCTCTTATTTCCATGATGAACTGTATTGACATTGGACAACATTTTTCAGTTATCATTTTGCTTCTTTTTGACAGAACATCATGAAAATAGATGAATGGATAGCTCTATTTTCTCATCAGCATCATGTATGATCACAGAAAAAATCCAGACTTTTAACCCAGTAATGGGCTGTTAGAAAGCAAAACTCAAGAGCAGAAGTTAGACAAAAAAACAACCAACAACACCCACCCCCTACCCTCCCC
>NW_005054359.1:3098917-3139576 GCF_000277835.1 Geospiza fortis | reverse complement strand
ATATTCCTTCTGCCTCTAAAGGAAAAATAATAATTTTCTTGAACATCAAACGATATCAGGATTTCGGTTGGAAGAGATCTTAAGCATCGTTTACTTCCAGCCCCTCTGTCATGGGCAGGGACACTTCCCACTAGACCTTCCACTAGGCATAATAAATAAATAAATAAATCCACCTGGTATGCAAATACACAGGAAAAATGGAAAAGAAGGTTTCTCAGAGCCCCATCCAACCTAGCCTTGAACACTTCCAGGGATGAGCCAGCCACTACATCTCTGGGCAATCTCTTCCAGTGCATCACCACCCTCACAGTAAATAATTTCTTCCTAATTAAAATTACCCTTTTTCTGTCTAAAGCCATTCTCCCTTGTCCTATCACTGCATACCCTTATACAAAGTTTCACTTGTGGCTAAATAAAATTTCTTTCACGGTTACATATTATAGTTCTTTATCATAAAAACAGACAATATTTTTTATAGAATTAAAACCAGTTGAAATACACAGCAGCTTTCTCTGACTTATTGGCATTCATCCATTTGTAAGATGAAATTACTGTATGAGTCATGCATGCCTTTTTTCACATCTTCTGAAGATACTTAGTGTTTTGAAAGAAAATAAAAAATCAGAATTAAAAAAATAATTTTAAAATCAATATTGTTTCCTATACACACTGAAGCCTGACAAGAGAAGAAAACACTGTTCCTAAACATCACTATATGGCATTTATTTTCATAAAGAGTTCTTTGAAAGAATAGATTAGATTTTAAGACTAAGTATAGGAGAAAATTGTGGATATTTTGTATATCTTGTTTTTTTTCAATGAAAATAAAACTCTCCATATGCAAGAATTTCACCTTGGTCATTTTAAATCTAAGTGGGATAAATGAATATCAGAAAATACACTAATCCACAACACATAGAAGATGTTTTTAAAATTCTCTCTTTTTTTTTAATATTTTCTGGAGTGACCATCAGGTCTTCATAAGAAGAAAACAAATAAATCAGTCTCCTTTTTCTCCACAAATCTGGTGATCATTTAATATGCTTTTGTTCTAAAAAATGTAGAGTCTGTGATACTCATCCAGACATGAGCTAGATGAATTATAATTTATAAGACAGACATTTCTTCCTTTTATGCTTGTACCTGACTCCTCCTTTTTCTTGTCTTCATTTCTTACTGTTCTTGATTTGTTACTACAGGTTTGAACCCATTACTATGCAAGCTTTTTTATGCCCATATCCCTACTTTCCTAACTTTGCACATGATCATATTAAAAATGGATTTGTATTTTCTACATAGAAAAAATAGGTTATTTTGATATTCCTGGAGAATTTTTCATCCCCATCAGCACCTGCAAAACTTTCTGTGATACAGTACAATCAATCAATTTTCCAATCAGCAAATGAATTTCTACTTGGTGTCTTGCATCATTGCTTTACTCATCTCCTATGTCTAAAAGTCCATCCTTAGGAATTGTCCTTTCCATTTTAACTCAAAGAATGTTTACTGTAAGGTATCAGTAAAATATTAAAGTTGTATTTAAAATAATGGATCTGATTTTCCAATTCAAATTCAGTCAGAGGTTTTAAGGTAAAAAAAAATTGTTTCCACAGTTTCCAAACTATAAATTTTCTGTATTCTTCATCATTTTTGATTGTACAATTTAAATATTAAGTACCTGATTAAGTAAATGTACAAGCTCTCTAATTTGCACTTTATCTTTTTTCTTCTTTTTTCCTTTTTCTTTTTAACTTTTGAACATCATATTTTCAGGTGTGGGATGGGATTGACTTAAGCCACTGCCAGTGTCCCTTCTACCAACACATTCCTTGAATGTTGTTCAGAATGTTTTCCTAACTTCAGTGGTTTCATAATTCCATTTTACTAGATCTGTCCCTCCCTAATGTGAGGGTGTGTTTATATGTGTATATATCTATAATTACATGAGATAAATAGTCCCTCTTGTTCTATACTGCCTGAATTGTAGCAACCATTACCAAATCTTTCAAAGTCAAAATAGTTTCCTTGGTAACAGGAGCCATGTAAAATCTCACAGAACAACTGTCTTTTCTACTCAAATTTCATTCTTCTTGATGCTGGAAAAATGTTTTTTTATTTCACTATCTGATTCAAAATAGGTGAATTGTGGTGGGGGAGTATAACTACATCTGAACACCTCAGGCAGACAAAAAAAGCTCTGGCAATCTTTCAAAGTATTTGACCTTTTTCTAGTTAATAGGGATTAGTATCTTACCAGCAGAGCATATAATATCATCAGACCTCTTAATAAAATCTTTGGCAGTCAGTAACATTATTTAAGCTTGAAAAACTCATCTAGGTATAGTAGGAACTCACACAGCGTGAAATGACAATGCATTACTGACACTGAAGCTACATTGTCACCCTTAGGCTTCCTCATCAGCCAAAATTCATAATTCATATAGCATAATAATATAAAGGGGCAATGTGTCTGAGTGCTTGAGAAAATTACTGTCAACTTCTAGTTTATAAATTCTTAAAATTATACATTTTATTGATTGGTTGGACTATTTTAAAAATCAAGTTGCTCTTTTTCCTTTTTCTTCCTTCCTTCTTTTTAAACTTCTGCTAATCTACAATTGTGTTATGTCCAATAAAATCAAGCTTAACCATACAGTATTCATAGACACTATACTGTCTATGTGGGGCTATTTCTTGGCTCCTACTGTTCCCCTTCTTCTGTTTCTATTATTGTCCTCTCATGTAAAGTATTTCCATTAAAATATCTGGAGTTTAAAAGTAGTTCTACCAAGACAACAAAATTCATTGCTAAATAAATTTCCGAGGAATTACCATTTCACATGTGAAGTAAAAATATCTCAATAAAGTTATTGATATTTTTTGCCAGAAACATCTTGCTTCAGCAAAGAAAAATGTTTCCAGCATTTTATATATGCTGGATAAAAGCCAGAATAATTAGGTTTTATGGATTTTTCTGCAGACATCATCATTATTATTTGTTATTTGTTCAGCCAAGTCTACCATTTTACTAAATGTATTTCATTTATTATTGTGAAAGAAAAAAATGAAATGTGTCATACATTTCATTCTAAGCCTGTAATATATTAGTTATTCCTTACACAAATAAGGTGTTTTGCTGACACAATCACTTTATTTTGCTTATACTGTCTTCAATTCCAATGGTTACGTCACAGATTTATGGACAGGTGCCTTCTGTTCACAAGCAGGTAACTCTCAATATCCAATGATGTTGAGGGAAGCAGTAATTTTCCTGCTAGCAAGCATGTGATCCCTGTGGATAGTTTAGGGATTGTATAACTTGTTAACTGGGGAGGTCAGAACTCAGCTTTCGAACAGTTTGTGCCTTGGTCATAAGCTTGAACCCAAAGCCTATTAATTTCCAGTAAACCTGAATTATACCAAATCAGAGTCCTGGGCTTTGATATTATGTACACAATTCATAAGATTTTTACAATAGAGTTATCATATAATGGTTAAACTGGTGGGTCTCTATAGATGTATAAAATCTGTTTAGAATTGGATTTTAAGTATTACAGAAGGAGAGCAATTGAAACAACTTTTTGCTCATGACCATTATGATGACAGATTGTCTTTATTTCTACGTTATGTGTTAGAGAGGTACTTGCAAGCTGTAGCTGAAGTCTTTTTTATAGGGGTGATATTTCAGCATTAACAGATGCCTCCTCCCCTAAAAATTTACTCAAGCCGTATTCTTCTGTTGGCATGGATGTGTTACACAGCTTGGGGAAGAAGTGTCATAGCCCTTGAACCTAAGAGAATTATTTCCATTAGAGATTAATTGCTTTAAAGAATTCATGACTTTACATAAACATTCAGTAAAACCATTTTAAATTTTTGAGATCATCATTAAGCCATGAGATTCTTCATATTGCAGCAGCCAAAATGAAAACTCGTTGGTCAATATCCAGGTTGAAAAAATTTCAGTGAAATTATAGACAAAACATTTATAAAGAAAATTTCAGTGAATTTACTTTTGGAGCATTTCTAGCCTGAGTTCAGACAAACTGATCCATTTTTTCATTTTTGGTATTGTTTAGATGTCTGTCATCTTGTCCTTCAAAGTTCAAAGTAATAAAATACAAATGTAGCAATCTCATTGAAAGAACAGCGATATTCTTCCCTTGGACACAGTTCAGACTGGAAGGTAACTACAAGGACCTGTCTGAATCTTTATGAAGTTCATTCTTGAACTCCAGACATTTGATGGAGATGGTCATGTTCCACATAGTGATTGTGAAGTAAATGCTAAATATATCTTCCGAGATGAGTGACCTTGTGGGACTTTTTGCAGGTTTTATTAATTGTCAGTGAAGGCAAGTGGGTCTTATAAAATCAGACTATTAGGTCTTGCAAAATGTCCAAAATTTGTAACATACTTTGGAGTTTAATTTCATATAATCAGAAGTATTAAAAACAAAATGAGATATAAAATTGAGTTAAATTGAAAACGGAGAATTTTAAAAAATGGTTTAACTTCTATGGAAAGATTATTCAGAAGCTATATTAGTGCACAACTTTTATAAGAGCAGGTTAGTATTCATTTTTGATGAATGGAAGTAGACTGACTCACCTAAGAATGTATATCTATTTATTGAAGTAGTCAATAGCACGTAACAAAACAAAGCTTACTAAACAAATGAATGTCATTGCTGTGTTCCCTTGGAGTCTTTTTATAGTCTTGATTTTCTTCTCAAGGGCCATTCATATTTTGTGGAAAAGTGATGTAAAAATGCTCTTTCGAACTTCACCAGATCTTGATTCATGTATTTGTAATATAACTTTCTTTGTATGATTAATAATTTGAACTTTTGAATGCTTTATTTTGTAGGATATCCTGAATGACATGTTAATTCTACTAAAATAATATAAAATACTTAGCATATACGCTGGGATAACTAGGAAAGGAAGAGATATGTGCTATGTTATATCCTATCATGAAACCAGGACAAGTTCAGGGCTCCTACCCCAAGAAACATTCCTGAGTTTCTCTTAGACGTAACCAGGGAAAAAAATAGCTTCTCAAGAAATGTTTTAGAGCTTCTAATTTGGTCCCTAGTTGTGAATTGTCTTTTGGCAATTACCTCTTCACTGAATGCCTGCAAAGATTTGGAGACTATCTTGTTAATTTAGGTGTATGAGTTATTTCACCTAAGTCTGAATAGGAAGTACGGCACTTGGAACAAAGTTGACCATGAAGACCTAAAATAGTTTGTCTAGAGTTCCTTGGGCCCAGTATCCTGAATGTCTTTGTTGTTATGTAAACTAGAGTTTATCAAATAAATTTTTCACAGATCCCATGAACTTATTTTGATTGGAACATGTTCAAACACAGAAGGTCACGACAGTTCACACAAATGGCATCTGGGGTTTGTATTTATGTATTATTATTATTATTATTATTATTATTATTATTATTATTATTATTATTACTACTACATTGCAGTGCATCAGTAAAGTAAAGATAAAATAATGCAAATTATTGTCATTTATGATTTTTGTAACGTCTTTGCATAACTATAAGAAGTTAACACATAAACTAAAACTTTGGCCGCATTCAAAATTTTGAGTTACAAAAAATTAGAAATAATTGAGGGCATAAAAATCAGAATTTTGTATATTCTACAAAAAAAATACAGAAAGAGGTTCAAAATAAAACATCCTTTCAATTCTGTACTTTTCATAAATGATGCATTTCCTATGATGTTTTACAAAAGTTGCCACACCTTTTTGTGAGTTAAAAGTAGGAACCTCATTGTGATATTGTTTACAAAGAATAAAACACTTGATGCTTTTGTTCCAAAGCAGATTTTTTCAGTCTGCTATGCTGATACCTTCGGCAGCACTTGACATATGTTCAGAGAAAATACTTGGTGACAGGAAAGTCTGGCTCTGAGTATCAGAAACAGACACAACTGTGCTTCTAGTTACCGAAAAATGTAAAGGTTCTTACCTTGCAGTTTATGGTCTGCTGTCATGCAATAATTCTTTACTGACAGAAACACAATTCTCTGTAGATCCTTCCTCACCCTCTGCAGATGTCAGGTTTTTCACTCCTGTCTTTTTTTCACTGTTTTCCTCCCTGCCTGCTTTTTTTTAACTTCTGAATGTAATCACAGATGTAAAACACTATGACACTCATAATCTAATAGATTCAAAACTGTCATCACTATGCCCAAGCATCCAGTTGCAGACTCTCATCATTATCCATTTTATTATTTTCACAGTCAAGATATTTATTTTTGCTATGTTAGAAATAACATTATTTAAAATCAATTAGCATTCAAAAATTTCATACAATACATTACACAATGTATACATGCACGGACATCAAAGCGATCTAAGGAATATTCTAGGAGGAATAGAAGGGTCAAAGAATGCCATTAGAAAACAGTCATGATGCCAAAACTTTTCATGTACCTAATGTTCATAGAGACCTCTGTGATCAACACTAAAATAAAACATCTCAAAGGAAAATATGCAAACAATTTCTTAGATAAAGCAAGAATGAGAGCACCACTACTGGCATGCTACAACAAAAGATTATATAGTCAAAATAACCCTTTTACTGATAAAGTGATCAATGTTTTTCATGAAAGGTGCTTAAGACATACAAATTAGGAGTCAAAGTGTATTGTAAAATGATTTTTAATAGGAAGAGCTGCAAATAAAGAACAAGTGGCTAGCTGTTTTAAGTATGTTTTTTATATAATGAGGTAGACATTTATATAACCATAAAATCATAGAAAGATTTGGGTTGGTGATAAGTGACCTTAATTATCTAGATCCAGCCCCTCTGCCATGGGCAGGGACACTTTCCACTGGATCAGGCTGCTGAGAGTCCCATCTAACTTGGCCCTGAACATTTCCAGGGATGGGGCATCCACAGTTTCTCTGGGAAATCTGTTCCAATACACCACCCCTCTCATAATTAAGAATTCCTTTCTTATATCTTATCTAAAACTACTCTCTTTCAGTTTAAAGCCTTGTCTTATTACAACATGCCCTGGTGAAAAGCCCGTCTCCATCTTTCTTGTAGCCTCCTTTAGGTATTGGAGAGTGATGTAAGGTCTCTCCAGAGACTTCTCTTCTTCAGGCTGAACAACCCCAACGCTCTCAGCCTGTCTTCACACGAGAGGTGCTCTATCCTTCTGATCATCTTAATGACCCTCCCCTGGATGCCCTCCAATAGGTGCACATATTTCTTGTCTTGGGGGCCCCAGAGTTGTATTCAGTACCCCAGGTAGGGTCACAAAAGTGTAGTACAGCAGTAGAATCAAACCTGCTGGTCATCCTTCTTTTGATGCAGCCCAGGATACAGTTGGTTTTCTGAGATGCAAGTTTCTCACCTACCAACATCCCCAAGTCCTTCTCCTCAGCACTGCTCCTGATCCCATCTCCATCCAGACTGAAATTGTGCTTGATATTGCCCTGACCAATATGCAGGACCTTACACTTGGTCTTGTGGAACTTCACAAAGTTTGCACAGGTCCATGTCTCTAGCCTGTTAAGGTCCCTCTGGATGGCATCCCTTCCATCCAACGTGTCAACTGCCCCACTCAGCTTGGTGTAATAAGCAAACTTGATTGTTTAATTTTGATTCTTGAATGCAATGGCTGTGCTGGGACTAACTAAATATGGAGAAAATTGATGGGACAAAATCTCAAGTCAACATGCAAGAAGAGAGAAAAATTATTCCTGAGCAGTGATCTATCTAGATTGACATCTAGAAGAACATCAAAAGATAAACCTGTGCAGTTAGAATAACCTATTTTTATCAGATAGAAAAAGTGATAAGCCATTCTATTCAGGGATCTGAGCAGAAGTTTAAAAAAAACCTACTTAAAAAGGCATTGTAAATTTCTGGTAGGACTATTTAAAAACAAGTACAGAATTCAGAATCTAGTATTCCTGAAATGTCAAAACAATTTTGAGTCTAAATCTTAAATTTTTATGTTTCACACACATCTAAATATTCATTATTTCTTAAAAAAAAAGTAAATAAATCTGGTGTATCAGATTCTTTTTCAAGCCCCATGAATTATCACTTGGCCTTAACTCTAATTAAAATAATGCTTCAGAGAAACATATCAAACATACCTCTTCTTAAAGAAATGATATGAACTAAAACATCAGATACACTATATATTTAAATTAGATTTTCTAAATTAATGTCTCAATTACCACAGTTTTTGGAATGCTTTTTCTCAGTAAGTTATGTGCTTGAAAACCCTGAGGTAACATACACCAAACTAAAATGTGAGGAGGCTGGGAGCAGGTGAATTGCAGAGAATCATTCTGTAATAAAAATCTCAAATCTCAGGAACTCCATTGGAGGCACATCTGTTGTTTTTGTGAAATATGCATCATTACTAATATTTGCTTAAATTTTCTGTATGAAACTCATCACAAAACAAAACAAATTTACAGGAAGCCCTACAAACTGCATTTCAACTGGAGAGAACATGGAAAAGTGCCTTTCTTTCCCCTATTTGAAGTCGTTTTATAACAATCCTGTAGCTTAACTCAAACTGAGGACAGACTTTATTGTAAGTGTATATTCCCACAATAGCTTCCCATGAATGGTCATTTTAATTAGCAGAAGGCAAAACAAGTCTTTGCCCTTTTGTTGCACTAGAGGATTGGGTTGGGGTGGCTTTGAACTCTTTTTAGCCCGCTTGTCCCATGACCCTTTTGAAGTGGCAGAATTCTAAAAGTTGACTGAGTTTTCCTACACAGGGATTGTACTTTGCATTTGTAAAGCTTGCTGCTCATTGATCTGTGTTCATTGGGCCTCACAGCAACTGGGTCACACATGTTTGCAGCATCAATGCAATTCCAACCAGCTAAGACTGGTTCCTTAGACAAATGTCCATGATGTGTTGTTACTTGTAAAAACCCATATATTGTTCCGTTAAGAAGAAATGCAAGTGAACAGAAAGTTATTAGGTCTCATTTGTCTGCTTTGAGAACACTTTTCCTTTCCTGAACTGCCTCTCAGAATATATAACAAAATGCAGTACTGGTTATTTATAGCTTCTCAAAATTAATTACCCTACTGAAAATGAGCTCATTTCTTGTTTACTGTGGAAATGAAACAATTCACCCACAAACATTTACCTCATGGAAAATACTTGCTGAATTATGACTGCACCTTTTTCCTTGAATATTTCCATTTATTTCAGTGGTGTTTCCCCAGGATTTTTCCCTG
The DNA here is from genome assembly GCF_000277835.1 of Geospiza fortis. Taxonomy (NCBI): domain Eukaryota; kingdom Metazoa; phylum Chordata; class Aves; order Passeriformes; family Thraupidae; genus Geospiza; species Geospiza fortis. Next base: position 3,130,326 of record NW_005054359.1, on the reverse strand, counting down.
AACATTCAATCCACCTGTCTGAAGTCTGTGTTGAATTTGTAAAGCTGTTTATATTTTGAAAAAGTCTCAGAGCAACAAATACTGAAAGTCTGAGTTTTTGTGTCTGTACATGCCACAGAGTAAAAAAAGAAATTTTTTAACTTTTAGCTAGCAGGAAGTGTTGGGTTTTCTGGTTCTAATCTTATAAATCAACTGACTTGAAAACTATGTTAGAGAGGTCCCCTCAAAATCCCAAATGTTCTTTGCACTCATGTTTTTCTGAGAGAAAAATAAATCCAGAGATCCTTTGTAAGGGGGTCATCCTTGTAGCCTTCAGAAGACTCCATTGCTCCTCTGGATAACAATGTATTCTGCAAATCTTGGTTTCCACTTAAAACAAACAATAGCTTTCCCTTGAGGACTGAAGGGAAAAGAAAAATAATGAAATTTAGACAATATAGATTTCTGCATCTTGGTGAATTTAATCCAAATGTGATTTTAGGTCTGTTTATTATTACTTCCAACACACTTGTTTTTCTGTCTAAATACAAAACCCCAGCATAATTTAGGACTCTAATGTATTCAGAAGCATATGAGATATTTTTTTCCAAATGTCAACAGCTTTCAATTCTACAGCTCTCTATTTGTAAGACAAATTATTTTTCTTTATTTTTCAAATGCAGCCTCAGCACCCACCCTTTCAGAAAAAACTAAAGTATCATCACGTTCACTATGAAAGTTTAAGGACCTCCAAAAACTTGTATTTTTTTTTCATTTATAAAATATATTTTGCTTTTTGCATTGAGGTTTTATTTGCATAGAACTTTCTCTGAAACTGATTCAGTTCCTACACCTAACCATTTAAATGGAACTGTAAACTCGTGAAGCAGGAAGAGGGAGACTGAGACTATTTAGCTTTGAAAAGAGGAGGTTCAGGGAAATATCAGCAATGTCTACAAGTACCTGAAGGCAGGGTGTGAAGAGAAGGGATCTGGTTGTTCTCAGTGGTGCCTAGTGGCAGGACCAGAGGTAATGAGCACAAACTGAAATGCAGGAGGTTCTCTTTTTCACTGTGAGGATGACTGGGCACTGGCAAGGCCTCCCAAAGAAGTTGTCAAGTCTCCATCCTTGGATATATTCAAAAGCTATTTGGACATGGACCTGGGCAGCCTGCTCTATGTAGCCCTCCTTGAGCAGGGTGGTTGGTCCAGATGACTTCCAGGGGAGGTGGACAGCTCTTTATGCAATTGTGAACCTGAAATCACAGTGCTACAGGGCCAATCTAGGGCATCCAAGAGTATCTGACATCCAAGGGTATCTGTCACTTCAGAGCTTCTAGCTGAAATTGCAATGCTAAATATGTATTTTAAATTACAGCTTAATCTAGAAGTCTGTAAAGTACATTATGTTATCTCTAACTGAAGCAAACTCTACACTGTGCAGAATTAACAGATTCAAACCCCAAGAGGAGCCTAAATTTCAGAAAATATATTAGCTGGCAGCAGGAAAAGGCTAGGAGCTCAGAACAAATATAATCAGGATCTGCTGAGTCTAGAAGGGTAAACAAGTAACACTAACTTATTTTCTTTTCACTCTCCTTAACTTTACCTAGCTTCTGCTCTCCAGTGCTCAGTGGTCATGGCATAAATACGAACTCCTGATCATGCTTGTTGTACCAGGAAAGAATGGTGGAGGAAAGAGAACCGCATCAGATATACCAACTGAAAATCTAGGCTCTACTGATATTTGAAAATATTGCTCAAAAATAATGCCACGTGAAAAGCCTACCTGTTACTCTTTCACTGGATTCCAGCTTTATTTGACAAACCTCACAGCAAATACTGGCTTAAGAAAATAGTCTACCAGAACCTTCAGACTTGCTAGGCTTCTGCATAACAGACGTTTTGCCACTGCCTAAAACTTAAAATCTTGTTTGAAGAACTAACAGTATTTCTGTCCCCAGTACATTCTAATTTAATTTTTGAGTCAATTTAAAACACTATGTCTTGATTTGCATTGGGCTAGGCAGGCTTCTAAGGTGATTGTTTTTCCCAATCTCATTTTGAAAGGAGTCATGCTGGCTGTCTGGCTTTTCATCTGTCTCAAACCTTTACCAAAAGGATAAGGGAAAGTGAAATTATTTGAAATTATTTGGACAAGACAGGTTGTCTGCTTACTTGCACTTTGGGTTTTTTAATGCTAAATTTTGTGCTGATGACTGTACAAGACTGCTAAGTAGGAAGGTCTACAGGCCAAAGAAGTCCTTCATTGCAGTTACAGCAATTTCTGTAGATTTGGTTTTCAGACTGTTCTAATGGCTAAAAAAAAAAGCTTTCAGAACCTGACGCAGTGTGTGAAGTAGTCAAGCACCTTTTTTCTTCTTTCTGTCAGTGAAATCAGTGTGAATCTCAGGTGTCTGGCACTCTTTAAGATGAAGAGTATACCTTGTCAAACTGCAGACTTGTGGCCATCCCAATGGTGCATCACAAGATATCCCTGGAGTTTAGCAAGCCTCAGATTGAAGGTGTGAATGGTTATTATATCTGTGGTGAAGACTCGACTGAGTGCACCTACAGTGGCTCACATTTTAAGAACCTTTTAACTTGAGAATATTGTTAAAGTGTTGGCAGTATCTGAAAACCTATAATGTCATCAGCACTTTATCTGTTCTTATGTGCCAGAAAGTTAAAATCTCATTACAGTCTATCATCTGGTGCTACATGCACTCTAAAAATGTTGCCACAATACTAGAATAAGAGGGAAGTAAGATCAAGGAATTCAGTGCTGATTCTTGGGAAGAAAGAGGCAGTTTGTGTAGTAATTAACTGCATTTTAAGGGCTTTGAGTCAGAACAGTGATTCAACATACTCAAATTAGATAAAATGTTTATAACTGGCCTTTATTTGTTTCGGATGGGATTCCTAGAAGAGACCCTTGGGACACAGCAATCTGGGAAATATCCCATGGGAGCAGCATGTTTGTAGAGATACTGGAAAGAATCTAGACACATATTTAATAACATAAATGTCCTTCTACATTATTTTGAATCCTTCTTACGCACCCATGGGCATACACACCTGCCAGGACTGTATCCTGTATGTATGTTTGTTTCTCCAAACAGAGCTGCTGAAACCTGCAGAATCATCAAGAATGTTTTCTTATTTCCCTCATTCTTTCCTCCTGACTCCATGAAAGATTCCCTGCCTATTACCTGTTCAGTTCTGACCTTGTAGAAGGAGCCAGAGCTCAGCTACCCTTCGTTATCCTGTGTGTACTCAGCCCAGCGTTATAAGAATGGTGCTCTGAAAAACACAGACTACAGAGAGAGAGGGTTTAGAAATGTTCAATTCAAATAGTTCTTGATGCTTCTAGATTAGAATTTTTTATTTCTTGACTATTGACATTTCACTAATACCATATGGAAGCTCATTTATAACTAAATCAGAGTTATTAAAGAAAGATGTTTTAAGTTAGAAATGCTTGGAAATGAGAGTTTATTACCAAGTGATTTCTCTCATAAATTAACATCTGTTATCAAAAAGCCAAAGTGCAAATGAGTGGGAGGATTATCTTAATTCAATGAGTTTAAGGGTTGGCATCTCCAATGGCATGCTATGGCATAACTTGCTGTAAAAAAGAAAAATTAGGACTAATAATGCTCCAGGTGCAAATGTCTGGCAGTTTATATTTGCATGAATCCCACACAATGAAATATCTTAACTGACAATATTTTATTTAAGTAAAACTACTACCAACAGAGGCAGGATTAAATTTTTGTTTTAATCTTCCTCTACAGTGACAGTTAAATAAATAGTTTATTTTATTCCAGAATAAAATTAATTGTTTCAGTGAACTGCTGGAAGCTGCAGCATGTGCAAATCATCGCTGGATTTGGATTTGTCCAATGGCACTTGGCTCCTGCTCCAAACTGAGACAGCTGTTACACTTGTAAAGGTGTTTACTATTGCATCTGCAGTCCTCTCATGTTTTCAGTGGGGCAGGGGTTTAGACTAAAGGTTCTGGCATCCTACTAATGTCTTATCCTTTGTATTGAAGTGCAGTATACAAAGTACCACAACAGAAGACATCCAGTTTTACTCCATAACTTCAAAGTATTGGAAATGCATTTCACATGAAAATAACTTGGGTATGGGACATGAGGACTGACAGGGTGTAGAAGGCCAGAGGAAAAGGGGCAGATGTGTACATTTCAAACACCAACAGGTGGATGGATAACCATGGAACCAGCAAAGGTTTGTTGCTGAGATCACACTGTGAGAAAGAACAGAATGTGGCTGAAGAGGGGGGCTACACAAAGAGAGAACAGCATTTTTGTGGGACAAGCATCCTTGTTCTAGCTCCTGGACATAAGCCCTACACAGTACAGCACAAGAGAAGGAATGAGGTCAAGGAGCGGCCATGGACTGTTGACCAAAGACTTATCCAGTAGAGGGAAATCAAGACCATCAAAAACCTCAGAAGCCCTCAACCCATTACAGAAAGGTTTAGAAGAATGAATTGTGCATGATAACTAATTTGCATAGAACATGAGAAACTTGGGGTGGGGAAAGCTTGTCTACAAAAAGGTAGCCTCATGAAACTTAGGCAGAGCCCCCCAGGACCTTGTACATCCCACCATCTGGATTGACACTGCAGCCAGGAGTGGTGATCTTCTTTTCTTCCTTTTTTTTTTCTCCGCTTCTTTTTAGTCTGTCTCTCTTTCACCCTATTCCTTATTCCAAATCTGCTGTAATTAATTTTATACTACAGGATAAGAGACTTACTTATACCAATTTCCATGCCAACTGTATAATTTCCTAATAAAACTTTGTAAGTTTTTGTAGACCATCTGACATTTGCCACTCCTTTTTGACCACAGGCATCTACATATCTTGGGTGCTGTTTTCCCCTTAAGAGTGGGGCAGCATACATGCCTGGTCTGCCTCATTTGCTGCAAAAGCTTAAAATAGGATTTTCTGAAGTCCAGATAAAAGTTGTTCTACTTTCTCAGCAAGCTGACTTTATTTCATTTTTTAATTTTTATTTTTAGCTCAGATATGTATACTCTGAAATACTTTCCTTTGTTCTAATGTATTTATGAAAATTCACAAGCTGATTTGTTTTCTCCCTTCTCCTTACTTCTTGTACAAAATGTTGAGCAAGAAGAAATGTATATTTTGTCTTAGAAATCCAGTTTAATACTTCTGAAAAAAATTGGGAGTTAAAATATTCACTATTAAGACTCTGAGCTGTTAAAATGCAATAATAATCCTGGGAGGCAAGAAATTAAAGGAAAATACTGCTTGTCCCATCACAACATATTTTAATAATTTTCTCAGTAAGTCTACAACTCCTTCCTCAGTAAAGTTCTGAATTACATATTTGCTTAATAGCTGTAAATTGTGTAGTTGGCTGGTAGGATCTAAGAAGCAGTCATGATACTAGAAAGTCTCTGCTTCCTTCTTTGGCAAGCTGATGTGAACAATAGTTTTCTCATAAAAGGATTAGAAGGATTAATTTAGTGACCAAAGATCAAGTGCCCACTCAAAAAATCTAGACAAAAAAATAGTTAAATTAACCTTGTAAACTTAGGGAAAGCAGTATCCTGTTAGCTCTAGAAGAATAAACCACACCACTGTGTCTCCCTGGGGCCTGTCAATGAGGAGAGATAATGGAATCTGAAAATACTCCAAAGACCTCCTAGGCTGAAAGGTTAACAGAAAGATTTTGAAGTCACTACTTTTCTGTCTAAATTCTTCTCTTTCCCAGAAAGTCTATTCCCATATCACACCTGCAGATGAGGTCTCAGCACTCCACTGGAAGCCAGAATATTTTGCTGATAGCAGGCATCTAAAAAGCCAAAAAGAACTGATGGAAAATAGAAGAAAGTTCCCATCCCTACCTCTTTCTCCTTTGTCTTTAGCAAAAATATTCTATCCTTTCAAATGCCTAGAGAGTGATTTATTTGACTTAACAAAATTTTTAAAAAAATTCCCTGGGGTTTCACCCTAAACCAGGTCATATTAAAACTGGCAGACAGTAAACAGGCAAGAATTGTGTCTGTAATCCTGGTTTTGCAGTAGTGAATCTGGGCACAGACTTCTTTTATTCAAAATTATTGCCACCAGTTTTTACATCCATAAACTAGATTTATGAGGCATAGTTCCAAATGCTAAATTCCTACTTCTACTTTAAACATTCTGCTGCTTTTAATTTTCTGTTGAAATTGTTAATTATATAAAAAATATATGTATTTATATGCCATGTATTCCATGCATCCACCGTAAATTATAAATGAAGGATGAATAGAAAAGAAATAGAAAATTAAACAAGTCATATTAAATTCTGGCTATATAACATTTAACGTTGCACAGCTTATATTCCATCCACAAAGAACACAACTGATGGGCTTGCATTAATAACTATTTTGTAGCCAAAGAAGAATGTCTTCTATTAGCAATATGGTAAAATGTTGGCCTCTGAGTTTCACTGAATAACAATAAGAACTGGCAAGACTACCCATGATCTCTCCACTTATGCCTGTGTGTATTATTCACTGAAGATCAACAGTGATCAGAAGGTGTTTTCTATCTGGTACCAATTTAATGACTGGACATGTAGATGTCAGGATATTTGGCTGTAGTGGACTTTAAGGTCAACAAGCTACAAAAAAGAGTGACTTGATTATTAAAAAGATAGGGGGACATCAGGCTGTTCTATGGTTGTGGGTTGTTTGTTTCGTTTTGGTTTGTGTTTTTTTTTTTATGAGTACAGGAAGGGTGCTGATAATTAGACAATTAATTCATTATTGCATTCTTGCTGCAATTGGTACATCATAAGATTGATTAAATCCATTGCAAGATTGAACGCTAAGCACAGTTGAAAAACTTTGACAATCTCAGTAAATCTCATCAACAGATACTTTTTGCCACTATTTCAGGTATAGTGTTAACAGCTATTTATAACATTAATTATGTCTATCCTCATACTTCTGGAACCCATTGATTTTTCCTGACCATCTACTTAATACTTAGGGCAGCTGAGTAAGCACAGAAGAGAGAGATTGTGAAATTCCACTCACACTTGCAACCCTTTAGCAGCGAAATGTTTTAGACTGAAAGTGTGAGACTATATACAGATATGCTACGATGAATGTATATGCTTGACTTTTCTGGCCTTGAAGGTCCTATAAGACCTTCACAGTACTTTGCTTCACCAGGATGATTAAGGAAGAAAAAAAACCCAACACATACCCATTTACCATAAATCTCTTAATGAGTTATAAATAATCTCAGCTCAAGATACTATAAAGGACTACTTAGCATTTTGCTTATGATTTTACATAATTCATCTAAATATAGTCAATTGCAGAGCAGATTTATTTTTGTTGTGGGTGACATTTTCAGATGGTAGCTTGATCACTTTGTTTCATAATGATATCCCGCGTATCTATTTTGGTGTATCTGTAGAACTTGAAACAAGCTACCTTTTCTATTCTTATATTTCAAAGCCTCTGGTATCTCTTCCATTTCTGACTGTATAATGATATTGTATGTTTAGATATAGATAGATAGATAGATAGATAGATAGATAGATAGATAGATAGATAGATAGATCCATGCAGACATATATATAGCAAATACACATATAGAACATTATTAGCTCAGTCCTTATGTAAAATAGCTTTTCAGGGTTAACGACGTCAGTATTCCGATGGGCTAATCTTTCAACTACGTGGGTAGACAATCTCTTTTCATACCCTTACAGCATTGCATTCAAAGCTGAAGTCACTCAAGCATATGATCATGTCCAAATTTAATTGTTCATGTAGATCCACTCTTACTCAGCAAATTCTTTAAGGCTGTCCTTAAGGTTACTGTGTGTTACTGGGCTGAGACCTTTACAGCAGATGATGCTAAGTTTGTGCTTCCTATGAGTTCTACCACTACTGAGACTGATTCACTATAAAAGAAGTAATTCCCTGACACAGAGAAGGGATGGGGGATGTGTCACCATAAGTGATTCTTAAGGTCAAGAGAAGTAGTTGTGATTACTTTCCTCCCAATTATTTTGAGTCTCAGCTGAACATTTGTTGGATAATATTCAAAAGACATTTCATAACTGTTGCCACAAAACTGAATTGAAGGGATTATTCAGTAAAGGACACTAGATGTTCCTTGGGAGATCATCTCTTGGTATTACTTAAGGGACATAGTAAGGTATATTGTATCTCAGTTCAGTAAAGACATATATATCTTAATTTATTACCTTAAAATGTCAATATTAAGTTCTTTAATACAGTTTCTTAAAGGTGTGAGGCATATGTAATAGCACTGTCTCTTATGTCTCATCCCTCTTTTTTTATTTCAGACTAACCACTTGGACCCACTAACCACTGTCAAGCAAATTTAAATAAAACCTACAAATCTCAATACATACTTTCTTAAAATAGGCAGATAAAGCAAAGAGACACTCTGTAAGATCCCAATAACAGAAATTTTGCAGGCCTCTGGTTCTCACCAGGCATCAGAATATCCACAGAGGTCTTCATCATAACTAAGCCTGGTTGCCTCTGAACTTCTCCGTTAATTTTTGCTGTTCATGAAAGGTTTTTCTTCACAGTACCAGGGCTGTTTCTGTTGCATGTCTGAGATTCTTACAGGTAAAACTATTTAAAAATAGTAGCCAGTGTGTTGGGCCATATCATGCAAAGTGCCAAGCCCAACCACCTCCATTGATGGCTTCTTGCTGAACCACATATTTAATTTATCCTTCTATTAAGATCTCTGCTCCAAGGGGTCCATCTTTCTATCATAGGCATAGTAGGCATAAATTCATATCCCTTCTAGACATTGTCTCAGTATAAAAGGTATAAATCATTTTTTGAGTGTAAGTGCACAGTTATTAGTCTAAAAACAGAAATGTATTAAAGCTTCATTAAGAAACTCAAGTCAAATATTCTACTGGAAGAGTACTCTATAATAAAATCATACTAATTTCTTTCCTGTGGCATCATTGCTGGCAAAGGTTATGTCTCCTGTCTTATTCACACCAGTTCTACTATGTTACATGATTACAGAAGTAATGTCTTTTTAGTCAATAGGTCTGCCCTGTGAAAAGTTAGAGATGTAGAGATGCATTAGAGAACAGGATCAAGAACTAAATCTTTTTTTTCCCTCCCATTACCTCCCATATGTACTGCATATAAAGATATAAAGATGATGTACAGAAATTAACACAAAAAGAGCTAATTCTGTTCTCAGAATTTTGTCTGATGAATGAGGGAAGAAAAGGCTGGTGGGGGGAAGAAGAGAGAGAAAAATATTTCCAGAAATAATTAAGCTAAAATGACTGACTTTTTCCACATAAGGAATGTTTCCCAAGCCATCCTTTACCTAATGTTTTGATGTTTATTCTTATACACTTTACATGTTTTGCTGGGTAAAATTAGTCATTTGCTGTGGACTGTTTGGCTGCGCCCCTGTTCTGACTGGGCAGCTGACAGCTAATTCACACTATGGCTTTCCAAAGTGAGCAGGTTTAGGCACTGAATTCTAATTGCCTTCTCCAGCCTGCTAAATTAATTTAAGCCTATATGTTTCACTCAGTTGTCAGTTTTCATAAGCAAGATAGGGGCTTCACATTTCTCTGTCTTCACATTTTTCTGTCAAATCCTGTTGAGATCAAGCAATGTGTTCAAAAGTACCTGTCATCCATGACAGATGAAGACAGGGCATAGTCACCTAAGTCTTATTTCATACAGAAACTGAACTTCAAGAAAGAACACATTAGCTGAAACAGAAATATTTGGTGTTCCACTTTTGCAAAGTGAATGTATTTGTCAGTGCTATGATGCAATATATGACCAATAAAGTCACATAGGGCTGAATTGTACTTGCAAAGAACACTGTGATATGAAAATGAAACTGCATTTTGGAAAAAATTACTGAATGTTCCAAACAGTAAATGAAGCTTTTTAGCACTGGGGAATAATAAATAACGGCATCTTGCACCTGAATATAATCCCTCTTACATCAATAGGAAATCTTTCCTCTTTTAAATAGAGATAGAAATAGTCTCAGACAATAATATTTACTGATATTAACAATAACTATTATTATCAATAATATGTAAGAGTTTGTTACAATTCTCACCTGTCATGGGGTTTTGTCAAAAATAACAAATTTTTTTCACATTTTTAAGCTTAACATGGCACTGCTCTGTGTCAAAATCAAATACAACTTAACAGGGAAAACTTTGTGTTGCATAATACATTGTTTTATGTCTTCTAAGACATAATCATCATTTGGCAGAGGGAGAAAGCCTATGTACTTGAAGTCTGTAACTAGTACAGCTATCCACTGGGCAGAATAGGAACACCTATGAGAACACAGGTGTCATGTCTGTGAGAATTTTGCATCTTAGCTATATTGTAGAGCTTCTAATAACAAAAACATAATTTAAACAATGTGAGAGAAGATTTAACTGTGACTCAAAGTTAGCAGAGCTGTTCTGGCTCTTCTTCATGCAGCCATGTTGGGAATAGAGGTGTTGTCAGTAGCATTATATCCTCAGCCTAACACACGGAATCTCAGCCACAGAGTTTGCAGGTGTGACCCTAATTGTATTGAGCAAAAATCTTCTTTAGAACAGTCATTTTCTGTCTGAAAAATGTTTCTGATTCATAATCCCTTCTTCTGACTCTAGCTTGCCACCCTGACCCTGGGTGTTAACTTTTGACACTGGAGTTTCTTCCCACTCTTAGTTCTTGACCTTATTCATTAGGTGAGACCATCTAATCCTTGTCCTTCTCATGTCTGTTCTAACCACTAAAACTACTGTAATCCCCAACATGGTATAGTGTGATTTCTGTGGTGTAATTTTATGATGAAAACCTAATTTTAAGTTAAAGGTAAAACCAGAGTTTTAAAAATATTTTTTTATTCTCAAATGATACAATTGCACTGGCTGAAGTGTAATTCAAAATGGATTTGGTGGATAAGCTAACAAGAAATATGAGATATTTAAATCTAAATGCTAACATCTGTTAGTGCTGTCTAGGTATTTCTCAGCACCTGTTCGCCACAGGGGGGAAAACTTCTGGAATTTTGAAGACAATTATAAAGCAAAAGTTTCATTTGTATTCTGAATAGGTCATAAAATAATGTTAGATCAAGTGGTTTCACCTGATGAAAGATACCTTTCAGTAGTGCAGGTATTAGCTATTTTTGCTCCATTTTCATCATCTTTCTGAGAAGGGATTCATGCAAGAAAATATTAATAAAATAAGGCTTATCAGGAGTAGCTTTTGGGCCATTTGTTATTTCAGTCCCTAGCTTAGGGGGATCTCAGTGACAGACAATGGGGAAGGGAGGAATGTCTTGTGTTGCCTATAAATACTACTAGAGGTGACTGAATTTATTACTAGAACTAAAGTTTTGTATTAAAAGATAGCTTTACATTCGAAGTTATGAAAAAAGCTGCTCTCAACCCTCTTTCTTTTCACCCCTTGCCCTTTTCAAGGAAGGAAGTAAATGGGATTTAACGTAAATGATCAAGTTAAAAATGGCCAAATCATGGAAAGGGGATGCATTACAAGTTGTAGAGTACCACAGGCCTAATTAGCAAGGTGGTAGTGGCTGTAAGCACACACTTCTGTCTCTGAATGTGCAGAATAGAAGGCTTTACATATGAAGGGGGCAGATTCATGAAGAGTTTCTTGCAACTGGAAGAATTGTGTATTTTTAAATTATTTTTCTGTTACCTTTTTTCCTTTCAGATGTCACTTTTGTGACAGTAAATAAGAAAGATATGCACAGAAACTGTAGTAATTTGGCCTCTTAAGTCATATTTGAAAAAAAAAAAGAGATTTGGGAACCTAAATCTAATACATATTACAAAGCACTATGCAGCTGTTCTTAAATCCCTCTTGTTTCCAGATTTTCCAAGGTATTAAGGCATCTAAAAATGCTAGGGTGAGTGGGAGGGAGTGTGGGGGCACTGTTCAGTGTTTGATTTGTATCCATCTCACGGTATTCGGTGTCTAATGTTTATGTATTATTTTCAGTCTTAACTTCCACAACATTTTGATTCCAAGTAACTGAGTCATCCAGTGCTTTGTAAAGGGGAAAGGGGGTAGGGGGTATGTGGAGGGTGTGTTATACACTGTGTGCAATTAAACTTGGAATTTAACACAATCAGTATTTGACGTAATTAGATTTTCCAGTAACCATGAATTAGCTGACACTAGGTCATGTTTCATTGAATGTTTTAAAATGAATATACTTCAGCATTTTATTGGCTATAATGTAACTTTATTTAAGTGCCTGTCAGTATTTTCATTACGAACCATATTTTGGAAAATGGAGTTTATTTAAGCAGTATCTTTACTATTCTAAATTTTGTCAGATTGAGAGCTGGCATACAAGCTAGACAGGAAATATTTCACAGCACAATTATGGCTCCAAAGGAATTGAAACAAGCAAACAGGACATTCACCTAAATTCCTAAAATGCATCTGTTTTAAAGGCAAAATCTAAACAACTCAAAGTGAACGAAGCATATTTTTTTGTGTTTGGTTGGTTTTCTGCTTTTTTTTTCCCATGTAACTTAATAAATGTGCAGAATAATCAGCTGTGAGGTGAGCAAGGTTTAAAAAGCTAAACCAAAATTAGATTGTCTGAGGCAGAGGGAGAATATATTATAGAACAGATCTTCTCCTGTTCCTCAGAAACCTTACGTCTATTAAATAACCTGAAATCTATGTAGTCAGCGCTTTATGAGCAGGTACAATCTAAGTGGAAAATTCATAAAGTAGTCACACAGGAGAAGTGACATATAATTTTTGTTGCAAATATATCTTCAAGGATTTGTGGAGTCATTTAATAACCACTGATATAATAATAACTCTTGCATGAGAAGGCCAATTTTAAACTTTGGAGGGCATACTTAAGCAGCATCGTTAGCCATTTGTTCTGGAAAAGAAGATTCCCATGGTGGAAACAAAACCAGCTAAAATGATGAAAGATGCTATTCTGTAGTTTTGCTGTAAAACAGATCAATGGGAAGTAAGTAGAGAGTCTTGAAAAGTAAGTAGGCGGTTGATTTATATTCATCCAGGAACAGGATTAAGCTTCCAGTACTAGTAAATGAGGTATTTCCACCTTCAGCTCCATATTCACCTTCAATACCATTTCCAAAACATATAATACTTGCTTGAGTTAGTCTACAATGGCTCTAAAGGTCAATACAGTACCAAAGACTGCTACAGATTGGAACACTGCAGACATCCCATCAGTGCAGGTGCTGACATAGTGGTGAATTAGTAAAATACATAGAGAACTAACGGTTAATTATTTCATAACGTGGCATGAAATCTACCAGAAAAACAGAGGGTTAAAATATGTGTTATGAATATGTCCAAGAAAGATTTTCAGTATGAAAATATTAGCAGAAAAAGGCCCTGCAAGAATAGGTGTAAATGATGGGGGAATATGAGAGAATGGAAGAGAAAAGGTATAAGATTACAGAAAGTGGTTTTGTGGCTGTGTTTTATTTTTAAAAAGAAATTCACATTCAATTGTGACAACAAAATTACTGTGAAGGAACATAGTACTAGAGGCAAAAAAAAACCCCTTGAGCAACAGTGTGTATTTCTGACATAGCATATGTTTGACTTGTCACTTTAAATTTGTTTAAAAAAAGTTCAGCATAATTTCAACTTGTCATTTGTTCTGCTAGATTTTCTATTGCCTGTCTCTGTAGTTCTAAGGATATTTCCAATTGGTCTGTCCATATTTCACTTGAGATCTTTGTTGTTGCTTTTGCTCCTTACTGTATTTGGTTTATCTGGCAAAGTTCTGGGGGCAAGGGGATGCAGGGATGGCTTCTGCGCAAAGATAACAGAAGCTGCCCTCATGTTGGACAGATTCCCCATATGTGACATTCGCTTCAGAGCTGAACTTGATGATCCTTGTGTATCCCTTCCAACTCAGAATATTCTGTGATTCTGCGAAATAGCCATTCCCAGCAGGATTCAAGACAGCCTTGTCTCTGGCCAAAGCTGAGCCAAGAGGGGACATTGTTAGCACCTTTCTGATACCATATTCAAGAATGGATGAAAATGTTTTTCAACAGCAGCTAGGAGAGTGAAAATATCAAAGAGTCCTGCAGACACCAAGGTCAGTGCAAAAGGAGGGGGAGGAGGTTCTGCAGCCACCAGAGCTGAGATTCTCCTACAGCCCATGGTGAAGACCATGGTGAGGCAGCTGTGCCCATTCAGCCCATGGGGGACTGTGACGGTGCAGAGATCCACCTGCAGCCTGGTGGAGGACCCCATGCCAGAGTAGGTGGATGTGCCCCGAAGAAAGCAATAGCTCACAGACAGGTCTCAATGGACTAGGTTTTCTGGACAGACCCATGCTGGGACAGCCCATTCCTGAAGGATAGTACTCTGTACAAGGATCCACACTGGAGCACTTGAAAAACTGAAAAATGTGGGAAGGACCCACACTAGAAGAGTTCATGGAGAACTGTCTTGCAAGGGTGGGATGCCATGCTGGAAAAAGGGAAGAGTGTGGGGAGGAAGGAGCAGCAGAAATGCAGCATTGTGAACTCACTGCAACTCACCCCATTCCCTATCCTTGTTTCAACTGAGTGGTTTGAGCCATTTAAGGAATCATCATCAAAGGTGTCAGCAAAAAACAGGTTTTAACTTGAATTTGTGAATGTGTGACTGTAGCAAGGCTCACTCTATAGCTTGCGACATAGATAAAGCACATATAGGAAAATCTGAGAAGAGCTAATGTTGAATTATGTTGGATCTACATGGAGAAGGGGATGCAAAAGGGTCAGGGTGCAATCACTTTCATTACACAGTGATTTATTGTAGTCAGACAACTTCACAGCCAAACACAAGGGGAGTTTGACACAGAGCTCCATGTAAGTTGCATTTTTTTTTTACCTTTCTGCCTTTGATTTGCTCAGAGGTGTGCTATAAGACACTGCAAGCCATTCCCTCCTTTCAGAGCCTCAGCCATCACAAAGGATGGGAGCCAACAGATGTGCTATGCTGACTCACCTGCTTCTGACATAAATCAGGTAATCACTGGTGGCAACCAGGTCCTCCTACTGTTTTTTCTCTGTACCTTACCTTTCTGAACTCAGGCCGTAATGATATTGCTCCTAGTAAAGGGAATTTGCATGAATCTATGTCACCAGCCCACAGTAGATAAGAAGTTCCTTAGACTTGCTAACAAGTTTCAGTTTACTTCATTACATAGTCTACAGATGTCATGCATGGAAAGGAGAAATGTTGTAGCATTCTGTGGTGGTTGTATGTTAGTAATATGACATCCTGATCATGGTCTCTTAAAACTGTAAGTTGTGGGAATTTCAAAAGATACAACAGAAGAGACTCAGACCTGACATTAGGAAGTATTTCTTTACAGAAAAGGTCATCAAACAGTGGAACAGGCTTCCTAGAGAAGTAGTTAGTGCCTCATGACAGTCAGTTTTTAAGAGGCATTTGGAATCGCATAATAATTGAGACTGAAAAAGAGCTCTAAGATCATCAAGTCGAATTGTCAACCCAGCCAAGTCTACCACTAAACTACATCCCTAAGTGGCACATCTACCTTCCAGGATAGTGACTCAATCCCTTACCCAGCCAGCTTGTTCCAGTGCTTGAAAATCCTTTTAGTGAAGAAATGATTCCTAATATCTAGTATAAACTTTCCCTGGTGTAACTTGAAGCCATTTCCTTTTGTCCTCTCACCTGTTAGCTGGATGAAGAGACTGATTGCCACCTGGCTATCTCTCTTTCAGGTAGCTGTAGAGAGTGATAAGGTCTCTCCTGAGACTCCTTTTCTCTACGCTAAACAACCCCAGTTCCTTCAGCCTCTCTTCATAAGACCCATGCTTCAAACCCTTCACCAGCTCCATTGCCCTTCTCTGGACATGCTCCAGCACCTCAATGTCTCTCTTATCATGAGGGGCCAGAAGAGAACACTATACTCAATTGGTGCTCTCATTAGTGCCAAGTACTGCCCTGGTCCTGCTGGCCACACTATTGCTGATCAGGCCAGGACATCACTCATGTTCAGCCAGCATGTCCAGATCCTTTGCTGATGTAGTGCTTCAAGACTGGGTTTGAAAGGTGGGTGTTTCATTAGCCACAGAATTAAGAACACCCAATTAAGTGGGTGTTCCATTTAGCCACAGAAGCCCCAAGAGAATGGGATTACTGAGCAGACTAATGGCCTGATTACAAGGGGCGCTGATGTCTCCTCACCCAATTGGAACACTCAGCTCACACTAGCAATTCTTACCATTATTAGCTAGTAGAGAAGTTACGGGAGGTCCAAAATCAGAATGTTTGCTCTGAAAAGCCACCAAAGTTGATGACTACATATACATGAAAAGGATCAGTTTTCATTAATACACGTAGGCTGACCTGTCGGGCTGAAGCAACTTTCTATTGGTGCTGAGCGCACAACCCCAGCAAAATCTAGGGGTTTACATGCTTGGGAGGTCCTAGGTGGAAATGGAACACACTGCATTAGCCTCTTGTGGATATTCTGGATTTTTAACACAACAGCCCAGTCCTGAGGGACTGAGACCCATCTGTACGCTCACTTACAGGGCAGTGGAGAGCTGGGCAATTGTCATTCATGCTGGGGGCACCAATGATCAGCACAGATGAACACATGGATGGCAATCCAGTGGCGAAGATGAGAGTGGGATTCATGGGAATGATGAATCTAACGTCACGGTAATGGTTTGTTTACCCACCCTTAAGTCAGCTGAAGATTCCTTGCCAACTTTTGTACAGGATGTCAGCATGTTTTGAATTAACTCAAAACTCAGCTGGACACAGTCCCAGTCAACCTGCTGTAGCTGACTGCTTGGGCAGGTGGTTGCAAGAGACAATCTTCAGAGGCCCCTTTCAACCTGAATTACTATGTGGTTCTAAGCAACCAAAGATATCATTATATGAAGATATAAAGTTCATCTGTAGGTAGATATAGAATTGTTATAAAGGTGATGTTAAAATTATTAATTTTACTTTTTCAGCCTCTCAGGGCAGCAGAGCGAGGGAATCTTGCATCTGTTTACAGTACAACTGTTTAATTTACAATTAAATTACCAAGAATAGCACTGGAAGCAAATTACCGTGAACAACCATTCTGGATTCATTTGTGAAGGTGCCTGCCAGACTGTGAATGTTCAGTTACCAGAAGTTAGTCTTGTGGAACCCAATAATGTCTAGTAGAATCATATTTCCTTCTAATCAAACATATGCATGGCATCCATCCAGGCAGTTTGTTCATGACTTGTGACAATATACATTGACAATATGCATTGAGACTGACTTCTATTAGAAGAGAAAGAGAAAAAAATAATTAAAAAATCTGTAACAAATCCATGGACCTCACTCTGTTGGAGTGGTATCCTATAAAAAACATATAATGAAGCAATAATTTAATTGTGCCAAGACATTCACTTCATAGATTTTTTCCTAAACATTTTTTAAGTATTCTGCCCATCACATTCCATCTAGGGTAATAGAACTAAAGAGAAAATTTGGGTAGAGTTTTTTATTCTCACTGTGCTGTCGTAATAAATGGTCTCAAATCTGTAACATACATTGCTGAGCCTTGGAAGAAAAGAAACTACACTTGCCTTCAGAAATGGAGAGAGGGTTTCTCCATAGTGTAAACCCTTTTAGCTGTTTAGACACAGTTCTCTAGTTTAGATAAAACAATTGAACTAATTACCACTCTCTGTACTAGGGTATTTGGGATTACCCTTGGAGTTCAGATTTGTAAAAGTCTTTGTTTTACTGAAAAGTCTTTGAAGTAGCTTTAGACCAGGGAGCTTTTGTGATTTAGCTTTGGCCAACAGCCAAACTTTCATCCATCTGTTCAGCTACCCACCCCACATCCAGCCTCCAAGGGATGGGGTGGAAAACAAGAAAGAACATGACTCAGAAAGCTTGTGGGTTGAGATAAAGGCAAGGAGATGCCTCACCAGTTATCATCACAGGCAAAACAGATTCGACTTCTGGAAAATTCATTTACTGACAATTAAGAGAAAGTTGCATGGTGAGAGGCAAAAGCAAATATGAAAAAAATTTCCCTTTTCTCTCTGCATGTACCCTGCCCTTGCTGCTGCCCTCTTCCCTCTTCAACTTCATTCCTGAGCTACCCAAGAGGGACGAGGAATGGGGAACTGTTGTCAGTGTGTAACAGCTCCTCCTTGCGGCTCCTCCCTTCTCCTCACGCTTTTCCCTGCTCCAGCTCCGACCATTCCCGGGGCCGCAGGCCAGCCCAGCCCGGCCGGGCTCTCTCCCAGGCCGCAGGGCCATCCCTGCCGGCTCTCTCCTGCCCCCGGCCCTGCTCCCGCTGTCCCCTCGGGGCTCGCAGGGCTGTTTCTCGCTCGCTTCCCCTGGCTCAGCCCTGGCTGCCGGGCAGCGTTTTGCCCTCCCTTGCCCAGGCTTTCCCCGGGGCTGAGGGGCTCAGCCGTGCTGTGCGCTGGGGCCGCTGTGTCAGGTGTGGGAGCTCCAGAGAGATGCCTGGCCCCGCCGGGGGCCGGCCCGGGCAGCCCCGGTACAGCCCCGGCACAGCCCCGGCACAGCCCCGGTACAGCCCCGGCACGGCCCCGGCACGGCCCCGGCACAGCCCCGGCACAGCCCCGGTACAGCCCTGGTACAGCCAGCACTGGGACACCTCGACCCGAACAGGTCCTGTTCGACCCGAACACTGCCCTGCAAGCATTTATTTTATTTTGTGCTCACATGGATAGCTGTAGGCACATGGAGGATTGCACAGCTGTCAACACCTGTACTGTCCTAAACCTCTTCCAGCAGAGCTAAAAACCTGCTCCTGTTCCGTGATGTTTACAAGATTATTCTACATTAGGGACCGATAAAAAGAGGAGAGGAAAAAGGATAGCTGGGGTTTATTTGCACAGTATCATTTTTTGTATATTTTGATTACACCTTTGTCTGGATTTCTTTGGATTTTGGTTTTTCTAGTTGAGCAATGGCTTTCTCTGAAATGAATGGGATGAGACAGCTTTAACAGGATTGTACCTTGTTTGCTTTTTTTTTACTTTTCTGTCTAAATTTTATTTTAGATCTCTTGTTAGGCAAAATAAGAATATTTTAAGAAATAATATCGTTATTTTAATAAATAATTATTTCAATAAATAATATAATATAATAATACACAAAGAAGCCTATTTTTTATTATTATTTTTATGTGAGTGCAAGTGAGAAAACCTTTACCAGCTGTAAATTGCACCATCCCAGACCAGAGCCCTGATCTTTAAATGAAGTGCTTATAAAAATTTAAAGTGCTCTTTTAATTTTAAGCCAATGTATGCTGAGATGCCCAGAGCTCTGATCACTGCCAAATTTCACTTCCAATAAATTTAAATTGCTTTGTGCAAGACAGAGCGATTTGAAATTATTGGAATGCTTTAAATTCCATACTGAAGTGCCCATAAAATTTGAAGTCCTCCAATAATTTGAAATCACTCTACAAGTTGTACTGCAATTTGAGCCTATTTGAAAACAAACGCCCAAGCATCCTATGCTTTAATTTGCAATGATAAGCAACATTAGAAAATGGCTGTTAACGATTTACAAGAAGCACTGCCCTGGGAAATGGATGAGTCACCACCCTGGAGGTCTTATAAAAAACATGTAGATGTGACACTTAGCAGCATGGTTTAGTGATGGACTTGGAAGTGCTGGTTTACATTTGGACTTGCTGATCTTAAAGAGCTTTTCAAACCTAAACAATTCCATGATTTTATACCATTTCTCAGTGAATTAACTGAAAAAAAAATCAAACAAAATGAGGCAGTATTAAAAGGAGAAAGTTATGCTTCTTTTTAAGACTTTAGAATAGTAGCATAATTGTTTTGAGAGAGGAATATGTGGGGTGTGAGATTAGGAAAGTGGTGAATATACAAATTATTCACCTCTGTGACAACTATTACTAATATAGATGACTGCTGTTCAGCTGACAACATGCTGGTACTGAGCATGAACACACAAGATATGTGGAGGCAACACATCCAGATGGCACCTGAACTGTGTTACATAACAATGAAACCAAAATCTACTCTTAATACCACCAGTGTACATT
The DNA here is from genome assembly GCF_000277835.1 of Geospiza fortis. NCBI lineage: Eukaryota > Metazoa > Chordata > Aves > Passeriformes > Thraupidae > Geospiza > Geospiza fortis. Next base: position 3,110,191 of record NW_005054359.1, on the reverse strand, counting down.
TAGGAGAGCTTTCTTCACTTTAGGATTTGCTTTAGAAAACACTTAATAATCTTAGAAGATTATGTGTGCCTTCCACGTATCTGCACAGGATTTTATCCTGTCTTGTCTTATGTATCTTGAACAGATTTTAGTTACCTAAGGAACCAGGAAATTATAATAATAATAAAAAGCTACAGTGACACAGTATTAATGTTTTGCCATATTATATCTGTTCTATCTTACACTGTCAACACTTTCCAAAAGCATACATTTAGGTTAGCTTAATTCAAGGGAATTTTAAGAGGTGTTTATTTGTGAAGAGAAAAATGGTTGATTATTTGCATTAATATTCTATGAGAGATAAAACTCTTGTGACTTTGTTCTGAAATGCAGATTTTCTTCAATCAAACAGGTAGCAAAATCTATTGAATGGAGAAAAAAAATAGATCAAATAGAATTAAAATGCGTTTTTATGAAAAACAAGAGGCAAAATTGCTGCAGTCATTTTAATCTGTTGAGGAGGCTTATTTAAGACCCACAATGAGGCAGGTCAGTCTTTACATTCTAATCTACTCCTATATAGTATGTTTATTTCTTTGTGCACCAAGCAAAACACTGTAATATACTAAATGACAGTTGTCAGTTTAATTTCAGAGAATTCATAAGGGTAATTAGCTTTTTTTTTATAAGCAAAAAGTCATGTAAAATTTTCACTGTAAATGTAACAGAAATATGTTGTAGCTACCTGGGACCACACCACATGCCTGAGCAAAAATTCACGAATTTTTTGCATCTGTGGAAGCAATGTTGCATAAGCAAAATCGAAATCTCATTAGAAAAAGGAACATTAGCATCCTTTTAAAGGAACAGGTAAAATAAGTTTATTATATTAAAAAAAAATGATAGGCACTTCTGAGTGTTGCACTTGAGCAAATGTCAGTTCCATTACATCAATCAAGGTTAAAGGAGCAGTTAATTTTGGCTAGAGAAGGCTAGGAATGTTCTCTTGCCCATGCCCTACTTTAAGGCTAGGTGTTCCGCTAGTGAGATGACAATTGTCTTTGTCATACATTTAAGGGACAGCAAGCTTTGCTCCATCGCAAATGCAGTTTATTTCTTTTGTTGGCAACCTCAGCAATTATTTGTACCTAGGCTTAGAGACTGAATTTCTGGGATAATATATAGCCAGACAGGAGACAAAGTACAGCTCTTGGCAGTGTAGAACCATCTATGACCCTTGCTGCTCCCTTTTCCTCCCTCATGCCTTCACAGGTGTGCTGCACAAAGTCTTGAACTAGATACAAGGATGCTCCCAGGTAAGTAAGAGCACTGATATTTTTTTCAAAGCTGTCACTGTTACTGAGAGAAATGTCAGTTAACTGTGCCCTTTCTTTTGTTCCAGAGTAAATTTTCTACAACTGGAAAAACTTAGCTCTCAGTGAACAGGCTACTGGCCTTTGTTGTTTAAAACTGCCTCTGAACATTTCTATTTAATGAAAGAGAGAAGAAAATTCATCATTGCCTAAGAGAGAATAAAGATAACTAAATACACCAAAACTTTCTTTTTTAAAAAATTATTTTGCTTAGAAGAGAGATCACATTTATTCCTCCCTGCATATAAATTGACTGTGACAGGCAGCTAAGTAACATACAGCTGCTTTCTGACTCCCTCACAAAAATGGAATTACATTTAATAAACTTTAAAACTGTCTGCCTTAAAGTCAATAAAATAGTGATATTTTCCTGAACCATACAACATGTTTTCCTAGAAATAAAAGGAGCCTGAAAAATTCATTGCACAAAATTTCAGACAAGTTGATATATTGTAGGGCTTTAAAAAAGTTGGACAGGGGAGTGAATGAAAAAGAAACAAACATCAAAGTTATGACATGGCATTAAAAATTAGTAAATCCCACAGATTTTGCATAGGACAGAGCAATCAGCTCACAAAAGAAGAGCATGGAGAGAGGTCAGAGGAAGGACAGGCTGATTTAAATATTTCCGGGGAAGTCTGTGATAATGTGTTGCATCTTCCTATGGGTTACCTGCTGTAAGATACTGCTGAGGAAAAGTCTTAGACTAGATATGCCACTATTGGTCCCACTCTAGCATCATCACCAGTCTTGTATTTCTTTTGTCAGCTTTAGTAATTTGTGTCTTCAAGGTGCTTTACTTTTTAAATTGACTTAGTTTTCAAAAACTGAGCTTAGAAAGCAAGCCCCAGATTAGGCTTGTTATGAAAGAGGTTTTTTCTAAAGAGTCTTTGTTCAAACACTGGTATTTGTTAAAAGTAAGGATAGGAATTAGCCTGTTTATGGTTTTTTTGGTTTTTTTTTTGGTTTGGGGCTTGTTGTATTGGTTTGCTTTTCTTTGCTTAGCTTAGTACATTAACTTTCTTTATGTTTAGCATGATGCAGAGCAAGGTGATGAATCTAACAAGACAAATAGACTTTAAAGATGGACACAGTTTATTTTGTAACAAATTCTCACCACTTAGAATTATTCTTAAACCTGACATTTTTGTGTAATTATTCTTAAACCTGACATTTTAGTGAACCACACTCACAACAGATTATATTTTCTGTTATCCAGAAATGTCTCTGTGGCTCAATTCCTAGCAGCTATCTCCCTGCTTGACTAAGCAATAATTGTATAGTTACTGCAGGTCACACCAGGCTAAAAGCAGTCATTTAGACTTTCTGTCACTGAATAAGGATATATGTTCTTGCAACACTTTATCTGTTCTGTCTAAAATGGTAGTTAAACTTTGTATAACCCTAAAGTTTCAGATAACTCTAATTATAGGAAATTTTTTTTGTACAATGGGTGAGAGTTTTATATTGAAATTGCAAAAGTATGATTCATATGATTGCTGCAAATAGCACCACTTGTTGCTAAGTGAAAATCTACATTGGCAAGAGTGAGAACAAAAAGTTGATTCATGGCCAAGAGTGAGTGTTACTTCTGAACTAATCTAGAGGGAAAGAATAGCTGAGATTAAATGGAAAAGTAGATAATTGCAAGCTAACTTCTTATTTGTTGTTTTCTTTGTTGGAGGGGAGGTGATGCTTGGTTTGTTCTTTTTAAACAAGCATAATGACTTTTGTAGACAAAACAAATGTAGCTCTCTCCTATCAGTAAAAAGTACTGGGTACAGCATCACAAGGTGAATCAGTGGAAATAGATAAGAGGAAATTAGTAAAGAGACTGTGAAAAAAAGTATCCAATTAAAAGAGAACAGCTTTGACATTAATTTCAGCATTAGGTAGATAAAGGGATTTTTTTGTATTTAAATAGTAAATAAAATTTTCAGATGTATTGTGACACAAATAGCAAATTATGGGTATTCTTAACAGGGAGAATGTTAAAACATTCAATAATGTCTGTTTTCTGAAAACTAGAGTAATCAAAATAAATGTTAAAGCTGATAGCAGAAGATACTATGTTATACATCAATGTAATTACAGACACCAGTGTTAATCTAAGAAGTTTACCAGAGGAAATGGCCAAAGAAAATAGAGTTTTGCAGTTCATTGCTGAATGACGTGAAGTGCCAGTATATTATGGCTGATAATAACATCTTTTCTCAATAGAGAGAAATACTAGTGCAATTGAACATGGGTTAATAAATCATCCTCTGAAATGTTGTGCATATTTCTGACCACTGACTTAAAAGAATTAGAATTCAAACCAAAACAGGTAGAGGATGAATCAGGAATTTGAGCAGCTTCTCATAATGACAGTGACTAGAAGATTATTATTTCTCTTAGAGGATAAATTGTTCTTTATAACCTTATTCAGAGTTAAAATAACATGGGAGTTGAAAATCTACTTTACCTAAATATGATATTAACCCAAGAATATCTATATACTAAAATAATCTGCTTTCTGTGATGAAGATTCTTTTTTTTTTTCACTGATCTATGGAAACACCTAAATATTTCATTGTGCTAGAGCAACACGAAGTCTATAAGTATCAATAGTCAAACTCTCTAGTTTTCCTTACTATCTTTTATTCATAAGCGCTACATTGACTTACAACGTGTAATTAACATGGTTTTGAGATGAAAGTTCTAAAAATTAAATAATGGTACATAAAACACATACAAGGAAATATTTGAAGTATTTTCTTTCTTACAAGTTATTTTTACATGAGTCAGTGCAGAACTTCTAAGACAATCTCCTTTCACTGCAAAATATGATTTTTATTCCACAAAACATTTTTAGAATTATTCAGTTTAGACACAATTTTATTTTAAAATAGTCACAAAGGAATTTCAATAAAATAAAGATATTCTGCTTTGACTATATTAAAAGAATACTTTCCAGCTGTCATTCTTAAAATTTATGTTCAACATAAATGATCAAATGAGAATTTTTTCCCACTTTTTGCTTTTACAACAAAGTTTCTGCTTCTCTCTACCCATTTGTTGCATTCTTATGTCTTGAGAAGGTACTGAGAAAACCAGAAAGGAACTAAGAGAACACAAGCAAATTCAGGAGGGAATTACAGATGGCTATCAGTAGGAAAATTGAAAGTGACAGGCTTGTGAATGAAAATAGAACTAAAAAGGAAAGGGTAAAACTAAGGTGATCAGTGAAGGTTTCTGAATTTGAGCATCTCAAATTGGATTAAACTGTTCATTTGGATTCCTATAGTCTAGTCTCTAAAGTGGACATTTAGGAATGTGCCAGCATAGGTAGTTCGATATTTGCAGGGAAACAGAATACATACATTTGTATAATATAATGGAATCTCCAGTCTTAATTTTGGCTTATATCTGTTGAATGTATTGGAAAGGTATCTACAACATTTATTGGAACAGTGACAAAATTCTGAATTTCACTGACACGCAATTATGATTTTCTTTCTGTCACTTTGAAATTTCAGGATTTTTATCTAATTGGTAAGATTGCGGGAAATTCAGTGGTTTTGATTTCAGTGAAATTTAGTTGAATTTATTTCAGACAGTACTGCTACATAAAAGGGTGGATTTTCAAGCAAGGTCACTAATGAAGGCATCCTAGTCTACTAAATACTGATTAATTCCATATCCCATAGAATTTTCCCATAGGCCTGTTACACAGAGTCATGGAATCATTAAGGTTGGAAAAGACCTTTAAGATCACAGAATACACCTGTTAACTCATCATTGTCATGTCCACCACTAAACCACATCCTCAGGTGACACATCCACAGATTGTTTTGACCACTTCAGAGGGTGATTATTCCACCACTTTTTTCAGCAGCCTGTTCCAATGCCTGCCCACCCTTTCCATGAAGAAATTTTTTCCTAATAACCAATCTAAACCTTCCTTGCCACAACTTGAAACCATTTCCTCTTGTCCTGTTTTTGTTACGTGGGAGAAGACACCAACTCCCACCTCACTGCAACTGCTTTTCAGGCAGCTGTATAGAGCGATATGGTCTCCTGTGAGCTTCCTTTTGTCCTGCTAGGCAACCCCAGCTCCCCCAGCCACTTCTCAGACCTGTGCTCCAGATCCTTCACCAGCTTTGCTGCCCTTCTGTGGATGTGCTCCAGCACCTCAATGTCTTTCTTGTAGCCCAGAACCAAGCACAGGGCTGAAGGTGTGGCCTCACTTGGTCCAAGTACAGGGGAATGATGACTTGGTCCTGCTGAGCACACTATTTTTGTCATAAACCAGGATACCTTTGGCCTTCTTGGCCACCTGGGCACACGCTGGCTCATGTTCAGTTGGATGTCAACCAGCACCCCTAGGTCCTTTTCCATCAAGTACCTTTCCAGCCACTCTGCCCCCAGCCTGCATGGGGCTTTATAGCCAAAGTGAAGGATGAGGCATTTTATTAAACCTCATACAATTGGCTTTGCCCCATCAATCCAGCCTGTCCAAATGCCTTTGCAGTCTTGCTGCCCTCCAGCAGATCAACATTGCCCCCTATCATGGCATCACTTCTAAACTTACTGAGGGTTCTCTTGATCCCTTCATTCAGATCATAGATAAAGATATTAGAGAAAACTGGCCTCAGTGCTGAGTCCTGAGGAAACTTACCCATGATCAGCATCCATCACTGCTCTTTGGAGTTGACCATCCCGGCCACCCACTGAAGAATACACCCAGCCAAGATGTGAATGGCTAATTTATTCAGGAGAAGTTGTGGAAGACAATAAAAACTTTACTAAGATCCAAAGAGACAGCATTCACAACCTTGTCATGTCACCTTGTCATAGAAGGAGACAGGGAGGCAAGGTTAGTCAAACAGAACTTGCTTTTTATAAACCCATGCTGGCTGGACCTGATATCCTGGTTGTTCTGCACATGATGTGTGATAGTATTCAAGATGATCTGCTCCATGGTCTTTGCCAGCACAGAGGTCAGGCTGAATGGCCTGTAGTTCCCTGGATTCTACTTCTGGCTCTTCTTGTAGATAGGTATTCGCATTTGCTAACCTCCAGACATCTGTGACCTTCCCAGTTAACCAGGATTGCTGAAAAATGAAGGAGAGGGGCTTGGTGAGCTCTTCTGCCAGCTCCCTCAGTACTCTTGGGTGGATCCCATCTGGCCTCATGGACTTGTGCAAGTTTATGTAACAGCAGGCCACTATTTCCTCCTGGATTATGGGGACTTCATTCTGCTCCTCATCTCTGTCTTCCAGCCATGGGGGCTGGGTACCCTGAGAACTGCTCAGTCTTGCTACTAAGGCAAAGAAGGCATTAAGTCCCTCAGCCTTTTCTTCATCCTTTGTGACTCTATTTTCCCCTGCATCCAATAAAACATGGACATTCTCCTTAGCTCTCCTGTTGTTGATATTTGTAAAAACATTTTTGTTGTCTGTAATGGCAGTAGTCAGATGAAAATCTAGTTGAGCTCTTGCACTTCAGATTTTCTCTCTGCATATTCTCATGACATCCTTGCAGTCTTCCTGAGTGGGCTTCTCATTCTTCCAAATCTCATAAACTCTCACTTTTTTCCTGAATTCCAGACACAACTCTCTTCAACCAGGCAAGTCTTCTTCCCTGTGGCTCATCATTTGACACATGGAGACAGTCTAGTCCTGATTTTTTTTTCCCCTTCCCCTTCAAATCTAGTGCAAAGCTCTCACTGTAAAAGTGTAAAGTTATCTCTGCTAAGATGTGAGTAAAGTTTTTTTTTTTCCCTCTTTGAGACAGTGTACCCCATCTGTTGCCTGTAGTCCTGATGTTGCCTAAACTGATGCGTGATCAAAGCCCCTAAAATTCGGACACTGGAATTGTCAGAAATGCACGTGTGTAACACATCAGGGGAAATGATTGCTTGTTTCAACATTAAGAAAGAGGTGGCAGAAGATGAAATATCTGTCATGCTGCTTGCTTTGAAAGCTAAATATGGATCACTGGAATTTAGGACGAGAATATGTACAATTTTGAAGAACTTTAACTGCCTGTAGACTTTTAGAACTTTCCAGCTGTCTGGATGGAACAATACCCCAGTGAAGTACAGACTAGAAGACATGCAGCTGGCAAGGAGCCCTGCTGAAAGGGACCTGGGAGGGCTGGTTGGCAGTAGCTCATTTTCAGTCAGGAGTATGTGCCCTGGAAGTCCTGAGGGCACCTCACATCCTGGGATGCACTGACACATCACCAGCCCATCAAAAGAGGAGATTGTCCTGCAGTGTTGGTGTGGTCTCACCTTGAGTAGGAAGGATGTGAATGTCCTTGAATATGTCCAGAGAACGGCAACCAAGCTGATGAAAGGGATGGAAGGAATGACTGCTGATGAGTGATGAGAACTCTGGGCTTGTCTATTTTGGAGAAAAGGAGGATGGAGGGAGACCTCCTTGCTCTCTACAGACATCTGAGGAGAGATAGGAGAGAGGGGTGTGCTGATTTCTTCTCCCTGTTATGAAGTGACAGGGTTCATGTGAATAGCTCACAGCTGCATTAGAGGAGGTCTTCTCTATTAGGAAACATTTCTTGACCAAGAGGGTGATCAAACACCAAAACAGGTTTCCTAGAGTGGCGGTTGATGCCCCATGACTGCCAGTGTTTAAGAGGTATTTGGAGAATGCTCTTAAATATATAATTTAGCTTTTTATCAGGTCTGAAGTGGTCAGGCAGTTGGACTAGATGATTGTTGTATGTTCCTTCCAACTGAAGTATTCTATTCTATTCTATTCTATTCTATTCTATTCTATTCTATTCTATTCTACTCTTATTTTTCTTACCCTGTCTTGTCTGAGGGGCAAATAATTACTGGTGAAGAATTTTCTCTTCCATTCTAGTGTAAGATAGGGATAGAGCAGAGAGGGAAATTCACAGACCTGGATACTGGTCTGCAGTATGACAGACATCAACAAATGCTGCTTTTTGGCACTGAGTAGCATAGTTCCACACATCTGAGGAAGATGCCTGATGCCATGACTCTACTCTCTTTTGTTTGAATGAATTGGAAGAGAGGTTTCTTTATGGTTAGCTTTCCATGGAAAACATAAGAAATGAAAGTTATCTGAGAGAGAGAGAACAGCACAAGATTACGATCTTACACGCCTTTTTGTTTCTGCTGCTGGTTAAAACAGAAAAAAAACAAAACCAAAAACAACCAAAAAACCACAGGAGGTGACTTTCCTACCAAAACTTGACAAGATAGGTAGAGAGGACTCATATATTGAGTGGAAAAGCCAACAAAGAAAATCAATCTCACCACCTATTTCCAACTGCTGTTAATGATTTATATTTCAGTTTTAATATGCAGCTGTGAGGTTTAGCAAGTGTTAATATATCAAATGTGAATACTTGGATGATGGGTTAATAGATATGTCATCATTGATTTCAAATTTGATGTTCAGTTTTATAACTTTACATACATAAGCTAAGTGGGAGCTGATAATTTCTTTTTATTTACCATAATCTACCTTTTGTGCATGTGCAGAAAATGAGGGAGTACTGTTGTACTTGGCTCTTAGGTAACATTCTTTCACACTGCTGGAACTATATTTCTTGCAATTGTCTATTGCACTTGAAATTTCAGTCTTCAGCCTTGAATCAAAAAATACATATTTGTGTTTTATTTGCATAATGTGCTTTGAAGTATTTGGCAGGGAAACTTAATCCCCTTCTGTCACTATTTCATACCAAATAACTCTCAAAATTTATTTACACACCCATTGGTAATTAAAAAATATTTTAAATAGAAAAAGTATTGTTTGAAAGACAAGGTTTGCAGTGCTGCAATTTTCAGTTTGCAGATCATTTCAAAAAGTAACGTTCAATCTTTTCACAATGCAATTTAAAGAATGATTTCAAAATGTCATGAAACATTACAGGGAAGAGTGACTTCAAATCTCACTGATTTTTTTCCCCCAATTATTAATGGGTTATTGCAAAGCAGCCCCTCCAAAAAGGACCTTTAAAAAATTACTTGCTGTCATCAATACTTCATTTTCCACATATTATTAAAATAAATTGCATTGTATGAATGAGAAAGAAAGACATGATTGTAATTCATTGACATAATTCTATGTCACAGTTCCAAAGTTCCATTAAGAGACAATTCTGTCTTCCCTGTCCTCTTTACTTGTCTGTCAGAACACTTCCATTGGAATTACAGTCTTACTATGTACCTTCCAGCATATTTTACAGAACATTCCACTGTTCTGTATTTATTAGTGCACCAAAAGTCACTGGAAAAGACATGTTGTCTTGCTTCTCTTTGGCCTGACAGTCCATGTAAATATTGCATATTATTCAATGGTCTTTAAGTAATGCACACAACACTACTGATTGAACTTGAGCCTAAAGGCACCAAAGTTCAGCTGCTTTATCACAGGACGGCTTCCTTTTAATTTTTTCCATACCCTCCCCTGCTTCATATCATCATGAAATGACCCTAAACTAGCAGAACACTCAACCTGACAGGACTTTTTGAGATAGTGCTGTGGTATTAGTTCTTACATCATTCTTCTTGTTGGCAGCAAGCATCAGAGTGATGACCAGAAGGTGACAGAGAGCAAGAACAGAGAGCAGGAAAAGCTCTCCTGTGCCATGATGGCGGTCAGCTTCTGCAATGCTCCCCTGAGGTGTTCAACACATGACACAGCTGGAGGTATCTTCAGTCTATTGTAAATTACAGCAGGTGTCTAAACCAGCATGTGACCCATCCACGATTATCTAGAGAAAGGGGTCAAAGCTCTCTGTCTATTTTTATTTGTTCATACCTGGGAGCTAAGGCAAATATTACCTCCTTTTTAAATTTGCACTGTTGCTGTTGGAATTAAAATGCATTTACACACCTGAACAAAAATTAGAAATCCTCTAGAAAGAATATTATTACATGTTTTAATTGAAATAGAAAATAAATATGTATTTTTTTAAAAATGAAGCAGAAAAGACAAAACAATTTCAAAATGTAAAACTCTCAACATTACCTGAGTTTGAGACCAGACTGCATCCATGTTGCAGTACTGTATGTGAAACAAACCTATGCTGAATTTCCTTTTTTGAATTAAGCCAAAGGCTTTTAAAAAAGATCAAGTATAGAAAAATGTCAGCCACTTAGTTCCACAGAAACAGTGATCAGAATGTTTGCCATTGCAATGCAGCACCAGACATGCTGTTGCCGAGTAACACCGGACAGGAGAAGGTGTCTGAGAGCTGATGATATATGTCAACCACTGCAATATCAATTGGCAAAAACTGGCTGTACTACATTTCAGAGAAATAAAAAATGGGCAAAAGCTTTCTCAGTGTCTCTGTCAGGAAAAGTAAAATAATTAAAGCATTGAAATAAATAAATTTTGGTTTAAGTACTAGGTATAGTACTAAGTACTAGTATACTAAGCTATTAAAGGACATGAAGACCATAATCAATGCAATATATGTACTTTTTAAAAGGGAAAAAAACAAATAAAAAAAGAAGGGAAATAAAGAATCGGGGACTATGCTGCAGAACTTCCTCTCTATTTGGGCTGACCTGATAACAAGCTAAGGCTAGAAAGAGCTAACACTTTTTACTGCAGACCTCTGTTAACCTTTATTGCGACCACAAAAACATAAATGCCCTTAAGAAAATGATTAAGCTAAAGATGTGAAGGGAGTTAAAGCTTTTTTATATGGCTAGCCAATCACCCTTTCACAGCCATCATTTTCTGGCCATATATTGGAACTTGGTGAACTCCTTGAAATAGATTGTGCATTATGTTTTAGCAGAAACCTGTCTTCCATCCAAAAATAGTTATTTGATAGAAACAGACTCAAAAGCTAAATATGAGTCCTCTAGTCTTGCAACACAAGGAAGCAGACACAGATATATGATTAAGCTGTAGAGAAGGACTGGGAG
>NW_005054359.1:3070104-3098907 GCF_000277835.1 Geospiza fortis | reverse complement strand
GGGAAAGAAAACACAGTTTTCCTTAGCAGATCCTGAATAGCACAGCCAGAGTGGGGGCAAACACTGAAACTAGCTGAAAAGATCAGTGCAAGATATGTATTTATATCCTGTAGGATTGTTTCTGATATCTTACAGAATCCCCAGCCCTAGAAAGAACTCAGAATAGACTTTGTTCACCTTTCATTATAGAAACTGTGGAGAACTAATGTAACTGTCAAAAGAAAAAATACCAGCAGAACTCATGAAACCTAGAAGGTCCCCCAGCAGAGCTGTGAGAGGGAAAGGCTCAAGATTGGCTATAGGAAAAGAAAAGGCAAGTTTAGGATTCCAGGTATCTTTGCAGTGAAGCAACTTCCAACCCTCTGAGGACATTTGAGACAGGGGTAATCTTTTGTCCTAATGCAGAGTAATGTGTGAGGGGAGTATATTCTGCTGATACATGTCTTCACATTCTTAACAGAATCCTTGGCAAAGTAAAAATATTTCATAAAAAGTGATTGAAAGATCTTTAATTTTCTTATATATCTGGTGGAACTATTAAATCAAGACCTCAATTTAGTTCTTGCAAACAGATTAGTCTTTACAGATCAAAGACAAGGTGCTGATCCAAACTCTAGTGACGCTGCTGGAGACAATTCCATTTCTTTACCTAATGATTTTTTTTGGCAGAGAAATGGTCTTGTTTCATTGTTAAACTACTAAAAAAGTAAATTAAAGAGAAGTCATGTTTCTGTTCGCAAGGAGGGTGTGTTTCCTGATTAGCCGAAGCTACTAATTACCTTTAAAATGGAACCTTTTTTGAAAAGTGAAGATTTTAAAGCATTAAATAGACAATAAAAGCTATTTTATAGTTGTCTCTTGAAGTCTTATTGTAAATACAGTCACCCTATAAAATTATATTAATTATAACTATAAATAGGAACTACCTATAGAGATATTATGTGGTTTTGACAGCATTTTGGGTACCATTTTTTTTTTAAATAAAGAGGACAGTTTTAAATTACTGAGCACTGAAAGCTTTGGAATATGTGCTTGATTTCCATAAGTAGATAGTTACAAAATTAACCATACTTTTTGTGGAGGGCTGACTTTGGCTGGCTGCCATATGCCTCACAGATGCTATATTACTCCACCTCCTCAACTGCCCAGGGGAGAAAATAAAGTAAAAGAAATTGAGATAAAGGCAGGGAGATCCTTTTTCTGCTACTGACATGGGCAAAACAGATTTGACTGTGGAAAACTGCATTTATTGACAATTAAAATTGCACAACCTTGCCGAGAAGCAAAGAGAAATATGGGAAAGCCCTCCTGACACTCACCCCTTCCCTTTTCTCAGGCTCAGCTTTGCTTCTTCCCTCGTGACTGCTATGCCTCATCAACCCAAGCAGTGCTGAGGGATGGGGAATGCGGGGCTGCTGTCAGTCCATCGCAGCTCCTCTCTGCTATTATTTCCCTCCTTGCTTTTCCCTCCTTGTTATTTTTCCCTCCTCCAGCCCGGACCATTCCCGGGGCCGCAGGGCCAGCCCAGCCCGGCCGGGCTCTCTCCCAGGCCGCAGGGCCATCCCTGCCGGCTCTCTCCTGCCCCCGGCCCTGCTCCCGCTGTCCCCTCGGGGCTCGCAGGGCTGTTTTTCGCTCGCTTCCCCTGGCTCAGCCCCGGCTGCCGGGCAGCGTTTTGCCCTCCCTTGCCCAGACTTTCCCCGGGGCTGAGGGGCTCAGCCGTGCCCTGCGCTGGGGCCGCTGCAGCCGCTGGCACCGCCTGTATTTTTTACGCTGTGTCATTTTGTAATGAGGTCTCAGTGTGTAATTGCTGTGGAAGAGGATGGATGCTTTAAATCTGGCAGTTTGCAAAGCCATTAGAGTTCCTTACTGTAGAGTGACTATCGAAAGGAAAGGGTGAAGGATTTTGATGAATTGGTGAAGAAAATAATACTTGTGTTTGGACAGGAATATTACACGTGTCACCATCATAAACCTGTTGCAAACTAATATTTTGACTGCATATTTCAGAATAATAAAACAGACTGATGCAGCTCCCTTGCAATTAACTGAATGCAAGCTTGTGATATTATTTGAATGTTAATCCTGCGTTTAAGGGGTTTTTTGTTTTGGTTTGGTTTTGGGTTTTTTTGGTGTTTCTTGTTTTTTGGTTTTTTAATAAATAAATTTTGTGCCTTTGACATCATGACAGTATAAGCATTCTCTGTATACCCATTCTCCTCACAGGTGTTTGTTTTAATAGCTCAGGATCTGTGGCTGCATCACCTTTTCAGCGAATAATCCGTATTCACTTGAGCAACTCCAACTTGCAATCATTTGTTACTGACCTTTTTCTGCCATTGTCTGACTTACTGGACAGCAATTCAAACTTTTTACGTGGATTCAATAGAATAATTTCAATTTCAGATCCTGAAAATGAGTACAGTTTTCCTGTTTTGATGTTTTTCATGTAGAAATACTGTGCAGAATAAGTGCTCAAGTTTTCTAGCACTTGTAGGAAATATGCTGACTTTTGGTAAAGAAACTTATTTTTTCATTCTAAAATAACAGCCCTTGAAATAAAAATGAGCCAGGAAACTTGATAAAAGAACAAATGGAATATATTTTTGTGGCAAAGATATTAGTATATTTTGATGATCTACGTATTACTAATACATCGAGAGAATGTTAATGGATTTTTTTACATAAATATGATTAGCAATAACAGAACAAAGTAGAATATGTCACTGCAAACCAATTAGGTAGAAAGCGAATAATCTGGGAATTACGATTAGCACAAGAAACACAGAAATCACTGTGTTGGAGGACAGCACTGTGACCCTGCCGATATCTTTGCCCTCTTCCCACACTCCATCTCTTGTTCTATAATGATTATGCAATGGAAAAATATTTCCAGGGGGTTTGCTTTTTCTACCAATCTAACTGATGAAACTTTATTTACTTTCCTTGTGAATTAGAACACAAGTCAGCCTTCATCATCACCCCGGTTATTTTTAGAAAAAATAAATTCATGGCAAACATTGATCTAGTGGTTTCTCATTACCCTGTCAGGTTCCAGCATTCATCCATTTGCCGACATTCTAAGTAATAGATTGCCTTAGAATCAAAAATCCTATCCTTGAAAATGTGTCTGCTATCCTTTTTAATATATTTCTATCGTATGGAAATAGTCCCACCGCATCTTTTGGCAGTTGGTTTCAGAAATCCCATGCAGGGGAAAAGAAAAAAAAACACTTATAGCTTCTTGCACATTTATTTTTTTACTTTTGACTTCTATTGGTGTAATCTTTTTATTTTAACAATGCAGTATTTAAACTATTATCTCCTATTTGTGTTCTCTGCACCACACTTGATTTCATAGATATTTATTAAGTTCTTAGTAATCTCTACATCTGTCCTTACAAATCTCCATTTCTTTGTCTCAAAAGCTAAATAGAGCAGGACTCTTCAATGAGTCCCATATCAGAGCTATTCCTTATAGCCTATGATACATTGATTTTTTTCCTAAACTTTTTTCCTCTAGTTTTTTTTTTTATGTCTAATACAACTATAAGCTAAACTGTAATTAAATCATACAATGGGTGTATTGCTAATGCAAGATATGGAAAAACTAAAAAAAATCTCCTTGCTCTTCCAATGCTTTCTACATTGAGACATGCTTGAAAATGTTTTTTTCCACGATAGATCCATTGCTACTTAAACTTCAATTTATTGCATTAAACGGCTGTGAGTTTCACTTCTGCTTAGAACTAGCTTATTCCTTTGTATAAACAAACATAAAGGGATCAGTTGTTGTTCAGAATACACATTTCTAAGGCCAGAAAGGCTGGAATACACATTTATGGCCAGAAAGGCCAGAAAGGCTTGCATAACTACTATTTCTTTAAAATCTGTGCACAACTAAAAGAGAATAAAGGAGTCACTGTTTTGAACTACAGTTCAGAAAAGCAGTATTATCAGGTATTTGGTTGATAACAAACCAAATGCCTGATAATAATGTGGTAACTATCCATTTTACATAGAATGGAAATCTACAAGCACCAGACTTGCAGAAAGTTTAAGCAGAAAGAATTCTGTGCCCCCACAATACTTCAACAGTGTTTTGAATGAGTACCAGGAGAGAATATGTGCCTGGAAGGAAGCAGATGACTCTTGAGGAATTAGGTTTCACTGGAAAGGCAGACTTGACAGCTATAAGCAAGAAACTTGTTCTTATTAAGTTGCCTTCCCAAAATTATATTTCTTGAGTAGTATAAGGATAGAATTGATTATGTTAACATGAAGATATTGAATAGGACCTGAATTAAAAGCCAGCAACTGTACCTTTTCATGGGGAAAAAAATTCAAAAAACAAAACTAGATGAGAAGCTTTGGATCCCATTTTGTTTTGCATCCAAAGTTGTGTTCTTTTGATCTGTTTGGTTTTTTTTTTCCTTGATTGCTTTTTAACACTTCCTAGTAATTCAGGAGAAGAGCAATGATTAAGAAGGCTGTATTTCCCATAGAGTTTTTGTAGCCTAACTTGCCACAGTGATTGTGGCACAGAACAAAATTTTTCCCATCTATCTGTTTATAGAAAAACGTCTTTCTTCTTAACAAGGCAAAAAGGCAAAAAATAGTGAATACCCCCTCCCCACCAACATGGTTTCAATAGCTTCATCGTGCCTTGATGAAAAATTAGACTTTTCATGTGATTGAAAGATGGAATTCTTTTCAATATTTCATCTCCTCAGGACTTACCTGAATCCAGATGTCAGTCCTATTTTAACTCTCCCCTCCAGTCTAGACAACTTCTCTCTTAGGCTAATGTTCTCATAGGCATTAGGGAGTGTAAAGGATGGATAATGACAGCCCCAACTGGCAAAGCATGCTTTTTCAATACATGTGTTCTAGAGTCTCAGAGCTCCAACAAGACAAGAGCGATAATTAGCACACAGGATAACAACAATAATGAAGTGTACAGGGAGACTTTACCACAACTAAGTCCTAAAGAGCCACTAGGTAATAGCAAACACACCAGTCCCATAAGTGCTATTGTTTCTTACCTGTAAATATTTTCAAAGAGCTAAACCACTATGAAATCTTTCATATTAAGATAATTAAAATTAATCTTGAAAAAATCTATTACTATCTCCTGAATGCTGACTAGTAAAGGTACGGTACAGTTCTGTAGTGATTACCTTATTGATCTTGTTGAAAGGTAATAATCCTTGAACCAAGACTTTCTTATGTGAAATACGGCTTGTTATCTTGTTTAATTTTAAAATAACAATCAGACTTGGTAATCTTTGTAGATATTGCACAACTAACAGAATCCAAAAAAGGCTCACATGCAAACTATATAGATAAAAGTTTGGGGTTCCCTCCACTATATATTTAGCTGACAGCACTTAAGCAGTTCTAGTTTCTACATTAACATTTTTCCTAAATATATTTTAAAAGTGTTGCTGTTCAAAAAAACAGTGCAAAAACATTTCAGGGATCAATATTTATCTGTCATTAAGATCTTAAAAATCTTATATAATTTCAAATTCTGAAAGATAGTACAAAAGTAATTATTATAAATTGCATGCTATGCATGACAAGCTGCATTCATATAGAAATTCCTCTTAAATCAAGAAACATTTCTCGATTGAGTCCACATGGAAATTTTGTGTTCAGAGGTATATTTCCCTGATCACACTGGAGTACCTCAGAGAAACTATGTATTGAAAATCTCACTCTTCATTAGTTCTTTGTTTAAATGTAGAATAATAGGCATATAATGAGAGCATTGTTTAATGAATACTATAACACTAACAAAAAATAGTTCTCATTTCTAGTATTCATAGTAGAAAAGTATTTTACTTAATACAATTCTTTATTTATAAAAAAATATTTTAACTTTTTAATTTCTTACAGTTTTGCACATAAGCACCTGAAAATTATCTGCTAGGTTTTGAGACTAGTAGCTGAAAATCTCAGACATTGGCATGGGCAATGCTTTTCTGAATCAACCTAATAATTTTGCTGGTTAGTGCCTCACAGTGAAGCTCAAGAATCTCTGCAAGAGACAATTAAGACATAACATTTCCAGACAAAATTTCCTCCCAACTCTTGACAGTTAGAGGTCAGTCTGGCCTGAAATACAAGGATTTATATCTTTCCCTTGGGTCCATTACTTTGTACATGGTTAGAAAGCTAAAAATGGAAGTTAAAATTCATTTGAACCGCTGTGTGGGATCAGTTAGAATTCTTAATTATGTTGGCCCAGGTCCACAAAAAATTCTATAGAATGTAGGTGCTCAAAACTGTCACATACTCTGAAAACATGTAGGTGCCTTAAGATCCAGTTGCAGCATTTCAAGTTAGTAAATTTCTCTGAAGAATATTTCTTCTGCCCTGATCTTAGCTGGGTTACATTACAGGTTTGATTACAGGTTTGACTAATTTCAAGTATATGATTAGTTCTTTAAGAGGTTTATTTGGAAGCAACATCAAGAAACAAGGAAAAAATGCTGTTCAGGAAATTGTTCCATGTAGAAAAGATCACTCTTGTGTTTGGATAAGGAAACATTTGAGATCAGATCATCTACTGGCTTGAATGGGCAGTGTTCTGCTTCACTTCAAGAAAACATTTCTGTTTTGGTTTAGATCAGACAAAACCCAGGGTATCACCAACGTCAGACAAAACCCAGGATATCACCAACGTTTAAAAGCACATTTTCTAGAAGAGTAATTTAACCTCTCATTATGCCCTTCAGTAGCCTTGATGATAGGAAATTGAACATATTTTACAGATAGTAACAGGTTGAAAAAGTACTACCCTCCTACATATTATAGTGATTGAACATTGCAAATTCTTACAGTAATAAAATAATTACAGAATGAGAAATTTTATTTCATTTTTCTTTTCTTTAAAAGAAAACTTTCATAGGAGAGCAGTAGGTCTTTGACCCATGGCAGAATGGGGGAGAGTGAGCCGTGCAGAAATTAGTTGTATCATGTAGAATAGCCTTATCCTAATGTTGCCAAATTTTGATAATTCTCTGAACATGGACAATGACTCGGGTTTAGAAAGACGACTGTGCAGGGCATTAGGTAGAAGTTTTCCACAAATTGAGCATGCCAGGGAGGAAAACAAAAAGAATTAATGCACTAAAATTTACATAAACCCTCCTATCTAATACATGGTCACCATCTACATAATACAGTCATTTAGCTTGGACTGCCTTGTGCAGTACTTCTGGCTGCATCTGCATGGGCCTCTTTGAGAGTCTCTAGTGGTTTCTGGGGATCGTTTTGGGAAGTGCCCCCTTCTCAGATTTAAGCAAGCAAAGTTCAGCTTAGGATGCACAAAACACAAGATTGTATTCCAAATAAAATGTGATCTGCAGCCCCAGCCTCACTTCTTAAAAAATTGCCAAACAGGACATAAAATACAAAGATTTCTACAAACATTAAGCAACATCTGCTTAACACACATGGTAACATCTATTTGCATTTAAAGGGGGGTCTAAAGGTGAGAGTGATACCATCAGATTACATTTACAACAAAATAAAAGGAGGAGACTGAGAATTCTGCTTAAAGACATGATTGGGATGTTCATTTTCTTAAGGAATATGTTACTTGCAGATCTAGACACAGGGACAAGATTTATCTGCTCTGTGGGAGAGCAGGATTGAATGGTTCTGTATTATTTTTTATCATGACCTCATAGTAGTTATGCCTCTAGTAAGACACTTTCTATTTTCTAGAAGTTGAAAGGTGGTGACTTGGCAATTCCAGGGAGCTGTTTCAGGGAGTGGGGGAATCAGCCACATCCTCACCTCATTGCAAACTGCTTGCATGTCTTAAAAAATTGGGGCTTACATGGGTATACTGTTGCTTCATACAATACATTGACATTCCTTGCTGTCTGTTTGTAGTGTGTTAACCACTGCTCAGTGTTCTTATCACTGCTTTATATTCCTGTGTGTGATATTCACATACTCTCTGAACAGAGAGAGATGCAAGACTTTCGCAGGATTTTCCTGGGGAAGATTGTGAGAAAGCTCAGAAAAAGTATGATAAACAATTTTTATCTCCACTTGCTGCATCTGTTGTTGTGCACATGTGTAATCTGTTATGGAGATTATTTACTGAAGAGGGATTTCTTAATTGGACTCTGGTGATGGTGTTTTGATTCATTGACCAATTGGATCCACGTGTGTGTCGTGACTGTCAAGGGCAATGGTTTTCCTCTTAGTAATGTAGTATGGTGTAGTATAGTATAGTTCAGTATGGTGTAATGTAGTATAGCTTAATAAAGCAATTGATCAGCCTTCTGCAATAGAGTCAATGCACATTTTCTGCATAGAGTCAATGCACATTTTTCCCACGTAGGGTCCGTCACTGCTATGATTCCTGTACTGTGTATCTTTTCTGGTATACCTGTGCACTTCAAAAGCACACCTTGTATCCAGAGTCAATCAGGCACCAAGTGAGTGAATTTCATGTCAAAATCTACAATTACTTTGTCCATCTCCAGACAGACCATGCACAAGATTTTATAATTTGAAATTCTCATTTCCTCCTCTGCTTTTTATTTGAATCATTCTTGCTAATGCCTGATATGTATATTTTTACAGATATAAAATGCAAAAAACAAATAGCACTTTGGTTTTGCTTTTTTTTTCTTTCATTAAGGTAGTTAAAGATTTAACTGCTCAAATTTTCACTTATAACTAATTTTGTACCTGAAATTTTACCTGGCATTCACTTCGGAAAATAAAAATGTAAACATGCAAGATGCTGTTTGAAAAGGATCAATTTCTTTACAGCTATAACACCAAAAACAACAACAACAACAACAACAATAAAAAACTAAAAAAAAAAAAAAACACCAAAAAAAAAAAAAAAAAAAAAAAAAAAAAAAACAACCAAACCCCCCCCCCAAAAAAAAACCAAAAACCCCATTCAATATGGATTCCAGTTTTGCTCAAGAGGAAAATCTTTTTCAAAAGTAAGAATTAGATATGTAAAATCAAGCTATGTGTGATAGACTCCTTCATAAAAATTCCAGCTCAAAATTCATCCATGAGCGCCTTACAAATGAAGTCATCCCAGATAATTTTAAACTTAAGGGGTTTGAAACCTTGAGATATTGACCAGATAAAGCATTCCAATTTTTACATACTTACTGTGATGAAATTACTTTTGAGCTCCTTCCCCTTATCTCTCATCTTATCTATTTGCTTTAAGGAGATGTGCTGTAAATCAGAATAATTTATTTATTTAACATTTATTAGCTTGTGGGCTTGTTGAATGTTATACTGAAGGCACTACTATGAATCTGAATAACAAATTAGTGCCCCTTCAAATCTGATATGAATAGGATGCTGACAATTTTCTTCAAATAAACTATGAATTTTAAAACCAAACTCAAGATGGTTTAATAGAAGAGGATTGCTAACTTTAATAGTTTGATTATCCAGATGGCATATATTTCAGTTCACTTTCTTTACATGTACAGCATTGACAGTAAGAAAAAAGGAGGCTTTCTCACATCAAAGCATTTTGGAAAAATCTAGGAAATATAATGTTTAAATAGGATGATAGTGTTACTGAAACCCAAAATAAATCTGCCACAGAACTATTATTCACTGCCTTTATTATTGTTACATGTTTCAGATCTGCATTATCTAACACTTTCTGTCAATTGCACAGAATACATGATTTAAAAGAATGCCAGGATATTGATATGCAAGAAAATTATATGTGACAATTCCCTTGACTTTCTCTCAAATTTTCTCAAGAAACTAAAAATATACAATGTTAATTCTTTCACAAAGAATGCTGATCATAAAAATGTATTTTTTGTGAAGAGATATTCCAGAGTGATTGCTAAAATTATTGAATAGAGGTTCAAATTTGAAGGTTTACAGAATATTGTTGAAATGAGTGTTTCAAAACTGAAAAATAAAGCTCCATCTAAAGTACCATTTATGTAATAGAGAACATAAATATTACACATCATCTTCTGTAAATAACTCAGTAGACAGTTGCAGACACCTTTCTGAGACAGTATAGGATACCATGAGCAATTTTGTCTATTGTCTGTTCTTGTTTTCTTGTAAAATTGAGCATTTGTAAAATTAAGCTCTTGGATATGATAAGATCATATGGAATCCTTCTATATTTGTTAATAAAAGTTATCTTGATTATAAATGTTTATCACTGGCTACCTTTATTCGAAATTTTGCAATACTTTCAAAATAGATAGGCAACATTGGTTCTAGCCTATGGAACATAAGCACTTGAGACTCAGGAGCCAAGCTTCACTAGAGATTGGTAAACTATCACAATTGGCTTATGAAAAAGAAGAGAGAAGTAGGCCTGACCAAACACTGTGAAAAGTTTATACATGTCTCTCCAGGCTCTTAGGGGTAAGAAGGGTCTTTCCAGTGGGATATGGAATAAAGGGCTTGCATTGACTTGAAAGTGAAACAATATTATTTTACTTCTCTTGACATTTATTCTTAGGTAGCTAAATACTCTAAGTGCCTGAAAGCAAATGAATGGTATATAAAATGAGAATACTCAGATCTGTGGCATTTTAAATTCAATAGCAATTTAATAGATGGTATACAATGGAAGAAAGGAAAACCTCTCTGTTTTGGGCCAGGTTATAGTTCAATCTTTCACTGGCTATTTGGTATGAGTTAAAAATGACCACTCTAAAGAAAGTTAACAAGCTACTAACAGGAGACTCCTTGTGTGGCCCCAAAATATCCAAGCCAATTTTCTTTTCTTTTAATATACAAGGACATTTTCCATTCAAGATTATCTTGATTACATGCTTTTACATAGTTTTACAATTGCTTCATATTTTCATTAGGATAGGGTTTAGGATTAGGTGCTTATAACATTTGGGATATACATTTTTCTGTTTGTATTTTTTTACCAAGCTGATGAAGAAACATGCATACTATCACAGAGTCATGCCATAGTTAAACATACTTCTGTTTCAAAAATAAGGGTGATGGACAGGAACAGCATGTTTCTTATAGCTATGGATCTTTGATATAACAAAAATATAACACAAATTACTGCTCATAGACAAGGGTTGTAAAGCCATTTTGCCATCAGGATTTGTTCGGGATGTTTTAAAGTATGATTGCAAAATGTATTTTTCAAAGTCAAAACTGCAATGAAAGGTGGATTATTCAGTTACTTTATTCCATAGCATTATTATTTACCAGAATTTTCTGATTGGAGATTTAAAGGTCAATCAGTTAAGTTTAGGAAATTTTCAACATATTATATAGACCTTAGTTATCTCCCTATCTGTGTGTTTGTGGAGGGTTTGCTTTTAGCCTGGACAATTTGACCTTTGCATGGTTTAAAATATAGGTAAAATTCCCCAGTATTAGAAAGTCTACCAATATTTCTGAACCTTCGTCGTTTCCTCTAAGTGTCCATTGTGCACTCAAATTGATATGTAGCTCATGATTTCAAGGAAAAAAAAATGGAGGTCTGTTGGTTATAGTAATAACTTGTATTTACCACCATAGCTGATCAACATAGTGCTGTAACCTGGCCTTTTCATTTTACTTATTTTTCAGAAGGGAAGGAGTGGGAACAAAACCTTTATTTTGTATACTGTTGGATAGTAAATTTTCTTGTTATTTGAGCAGTAGTTCTGTGCATTATCCATATTAAATAATTTTTTTGGATTTTTTCCTCTGAAATATATAGTTGGCCTATCTCAGTCATTTCTTTATCACAGCAAAAAGGCTTTCCACATGCTTCATAAGTGCCAGCGTGATATTTTGTTTTTCCTAATTCTACACAGTTACTGTAAACTTCTGTCAAGAGAATAAATAATTATGAAGAACAGCTTGGTTTAAGTTTGCCTATATATTTGGAGTACTTTATACTTTTACACTTTTCAGTTTAAAGCATGTCTCATACAAAACCAAAAATAATTAGGGTTTTTTTATCCTCTGCTTCTGAACAATAAAAGTGGAAGTACAGAAAAATTTACTCATAAATTATCATGCTTTGCAGCTGAAAGTCCATATAATGTGGAATTATGCACCAGTATCCATTCCTGAGTGGGGTGAAGTATAAAGCTAGGAGGTACTTTGATCACAGAAACCCCAACTTATAAAATTATTCACAAGTACTTATTACATCTTAAACTCACTTCAAATTTTAATTCAAATTGAGTTCCAAATTTAGAAGCTTCACAGAAAGCACAGCATCAGGAAAAGGTACTTTTCCAGTTTTATGGTTACTCCATGGAGCTCTGGAAATTTCCTTCTCTAAGCTTACATATTTGTGTGCAAAGTTTACAAGACACTTTGATAGAGTAGTTGTGTGTGAGGAAAAACTGATGTCATTTGGTTCCATGCCCGTCTCTTGAGGAATCCATATGACTGAAATCCAAAAATACTAATCTGCTTAGGTAAGATAGAAGATGATACTGTGGGTAAGATACAAGAAAATAACATACTATAAATCTATTTAAAGGTGTATTTATTAATATCAATTAAGTCATTTAAAGGCTGCTTGGCAGTATGATGAGCACTATGGAAAGGCCAAAAGCAAGCTATATCATATAGGTTTAGAAAAATCAGAGATTGTAATTTTTTTATGATTTCTTTTGGAATATGGAAGAAAAACCCCAACAAAGCAATAGAAGAATTTGTGTGTGAGATTTATGTTTTACCTCTTCAGGACTTTCATGTGGAAAAGGACCCATATTAAAAAGGTAGTAGAAGTGAGTGTCAGAGTGCGTGGAGGGGATGGCACGCCTGAGACCAGGATGAGGAAAGGGTATGGAGTACCCACAGGGTAAGAAGTCTGGGCCTGCAAAAGAAGGAATTAGGCAATTGCTATGGCAGCCCTAGCATGGTGGGAGGGAGGGTGGCTGTAAAAGAGCACCAGGGAGAAGGTACCTCTCCGTGTAATAAGTGCCTCCAATTGGAGCCCAAGGTCATGAGTGGCTCACGCACACTGAACCTCTACACAAATGTCTCCAGGCACACACGCTGCTATTTCTTTGTGCTTTCAGAAATAATGTAGTCCTGTCATGCTTCTGCTCTTTGCTTTCTCACAGCTAGGTCACAGGGCCTTATCTCATCTGTGAAGAAAAGTCACTGTATTTTTGGATCAAATAAAGTCTAGCTAAAATAAGACAAGATTAACTGAGCTAGAACTATTGCACACTCATTACAGTGAGAAGGGCCTAAAAAAGGAATACATAAACTCTGACCCTGACTGTTTTATTTCTTCTTGTAGATTGTTCTGTAGAGCTCTTTTGTGTGAGTGGCTTATCCAGTACTTGAAAACATCACCTTTTACACTTAGCTAGAGTGAAATTTCTTCAGGTTGTTGTGTATATAGGATTTACTGAGGAGTCTGTTTTTTACAGCTTACAGTAATGCACAGTGGGAAGTAGGAAAAGAGAAAAAGTTTATGTATTTCATAGAATCACAGAATCACAGAATATTCTGAGCTGGAAGGGACTCACCAGGATCATCAAGGCAAATTCTTCAGTGAATGGCCCACAAAGGGATCAAAGCCACAACCTTGGTGTTATTAGCACCATGCTCTAACCTACTTGAGTTGTTACAGGCAAGAACAGGGAGAGTGTCACTTTTCTGGCTAGTATCTAAAGTTATGAAACTATGGTTCCTATTAAGTTTTTTGGTTTTATTTAAGTGACAGTAATTTCTATGAATTGCCAGTCTAATTCTTTCATTTTTTATTTCCTGGAAGAACTATAATTTTTCTATGGTAAAACAGTTTCATCTGAGGTGGGCTGGGAAGAACTTGAGATGAAAAGGGATTTGGAATCATAAACAATGCCCTTCTATAATGACTACAGCATCAGAAAGGAAATATGGAAATGGTGTGTTAATCTGTGCTTTAATTGCCATATCAAAAAGTTTGCAACATACCAAATTTGTTTCCATTGTAAAGGAAATAGAATTACTGTCCAGGGGTTCAGTTCGGCTGAAGAAAACTTCCTTTTCTTGACAGCTCTGTGTACATTAGACCCTAGAGTTTTGTGGCTGTCTGTGTAGGGCATGTATGTCTGGTTTAAAGACTGACAAAATACTTTTAATTTGGTTTCACAGAAGTGCTCATTTCTGACAACCAGGAAAATTTACATTGAAGTGTCTCTCACAGACTGTCCAATGAATGTCTCCTTTGGTGATTCCCATGCAGCACTGTGTTTCTTTAAAGAAATGGGAGTGATAAATGCATCATCCACTGGTGTTGTGAGTCCATGTGCTGGTATGAATTACACACCAAGGCTGAAAGCCTCACTGTTATGACTTGGGAGGTAGGAAAATCAAGACTTAGCTACTGTGCTCAAGACTTAGCACAGTAGCACACAGCATATTCCTGGAAAGCGGTGAATTTCTGCATGATGTAAATATTAGTAAACCTAATAATCACTCCTGTTTGACTTGTGGTCAGGCTATTTTAAGGATCAGCTTAAAATCTGCTCCTCTCTGGACTCAGTTGAGTTCATCTCATGTTACAGTTTCTAGTAATTGCTAGTGCCAATTGGATTGTAGTGTTCATTCCATTTTTGCCAAGACAGATACAAGCTATATGCTGATAATGTGTGGGTAAGACAGGATTGTGCTCACATACATACATTAAAATCTTAGTTGTTAAAAGTCCCTATGAATTATATCATTTTAGTCAAACTGTGAGCCAGAGCTCTGACCAGAAGCTGTGTTAAAGCACCTAAAAGGCATGGGAACAGAAAACGTGTTTTTCTTGAGGTTTTGCTTCAGTACATGCAGTTCATTACTGCTCACTGCTTGGTCATAAGACATTAATAAAAGCCCTGTACAAAGGGAACATTCCTTGATCCTTAGGATTGCTCACAGGGGTTAAGCTTTTTGTAATGCTGCATAGGCCAATCATTTGAGAAACTTGTACACTCAGTGTCATACAAATTTTTTTCTGTGGTACAAGGGAATTTTGTATGTCAGTGGCCTAAAAATATATGACATTGTATAAGACTTTGGCAAGCTAAATGCTTATTACAGAGGAATTTAAAATTAATGCTTAATGAATGAACACTGCTTAAATATCAGCTTATGGCATTGTAAATCAAGGTTACTGTGCTTAGGTCATGCAAGATGAGGAGCTGTAAAAGTGACCCTTTATCTCAGCAAAATAATAATTTTAATTTCAAATTATTTTAATTGAAATATGGCTTATGGGCTGTAAAAATTAAGGGCCTTCAGGCCTGATTGCCATTATGTAGGAAAGGGGAAGTTATGAGTATATGCAGACTGGTGATATCAAAGCTGAACTTGCTTTGAGCAGGAGGTTGGGCAAGGGTCCCTAGCAGACTGAATTATTTTGTCTTTCTGTAATTCTACAACATCAAATAAAGTACAGAAACAATACTCAAAAGAAAACAGAAATCCTTCAGTGAAATTCTTTTCACATATTATTTTAAGTTATCTAAAAACGTAATTTTAATCTGTAGCATTTTTCCCCAGTCTTGCAATTAGTTTAATGTATATATTCAAATAGGTAATATTTATGTCTTCTGAAATTATGACAAAGCATTTAGAGACAGGAATCTCATTTTGATTGACATGCAATCATTCAAAAAGAAAAAAAAAAGGAAAAAAAGAATTCCAGGAATCCATTTTATCACTAAATTCATGGCTTATCCCTCAAATCCATGTTTCAAGATTATGCTAAAATCTAAACTGTACAGAAACTTTTATTTTCTGTGAGGTTATTTTTTCCCAATTTATATTACAGTATTGTTAAAAGTAAATAAAGAAACTAAAAAGAAAAGGAAAAGGAAAAAATTGGACTTGAAATTATTTTCAAGTTTTGGCATTTGAAATTATGTAGCTATTTCTTGCCATGCTGTATTTTTCTAGTGTTGATAAAGGAAAATAAGTAGATTCTATGCTGCTCACATCTACATTACTATGCACTTTACACAGAACTAAAATTAGTTCTAGAACTAAATAAATATGGCAAGTAAAGGAAATAATTAATGGGAAATCCTCTGCTGCAGTATTTCTTCCAGTACCTAAACTCCACAAATAAAGGCCTAGGAAAAGAAAAGATCACTGAGAAATTATAGAGAGTAGTATAAGCATGGAGGTGAAAAATCTGACACACAACATAAAAGATGAGATATTACTAGAATCACAGAATCACAGAATAGTTTAGAATGGAAAAGACCTCCAAGACCAAGTCCAACCTTTAACCAAACACCACCACATCAAAAAGATCATGGCACTAAGTGCCATGTTCAGTCAATTCCTGCAAGCGTCCAGGGATGGTGACTCCACCAGCTCCCTGGGCAGTACACTCCAATGTTTAACAACCCTTTTCATAATGAAATTCCTTCTGATGTTCAAACTGAACCTCCTCTGGTATAGCTTGAGGTCATATCCTCTTGTCTTGTTACTAGTTGGCTGGGAAAAGAGGCAACACCCACCAGAAAGGGAAAAAAAAGTCATAGGAAAGATTTTTTCAGTCACAACATGCAAATTTTCTCTGGCAAAATGCAAAGCAGAAAAGATGTATAAAAAAAATCACCTTGAAAATATATAAAAACCAAATCAGATACAGGAATGATAAAAAGAAAAATAGCTCACTTTAATATGCTATCAACAAACAACCTTTCCCTTGTCCACTTTAATTCATCATATATTTACTCGCTACTTTTTATTATTTTGTCTTCCTCAAAGAGTTTTAATATGCATTATTGAAAATACAAAGACAAACTAAGCAGTAAAGCTACATTTTTTAGTCCCAAAATATCTGAATTGAAATCCAAAAATATTTACTTGGAGAAAGCACAGTAAAATATTACTTAGCAGAGTCCATAATATCATACTGGTCTATTTGCTGCTATTATGAAACTTCTGCTCATAAAGGAAATGATCCTTTCCATATGAGTTAAATCAGAAGGCAATAATTTCTTTAAACTCTCTGGATGCAGAAACAGACAAGAATATGAATTGCTGGTTCTGATTTTCTTTGTAGCTTGAAAAAGACATGGTAATATATGTTTCTAAATATTTTCATTAATTTTTTTACAAAGGAAATACAAGTGTTTTGTTTCCTTCTCTTTCTGCAAATTTTAAATATGTAAAGCCTACACTGTTTTTCACTAACACTTTGAAGCCTGGGGTTAGATTTGGGAGCCAAGTCAGCTGAATATACTTGTCAGCTGGCCAACATTGTCTCCCTGAATGTTGAGTACCAAAGATGTAATAATGTTCTTCAACTTAATGGCAGCAGAAGCATTGAATTGAAGGCAGTGTATTTGAAATGCCAGATGCATTTATAATGAATTTATGCTAATTTAAGTATCACTGTGAAGCCTTTCTTTTCCATTTTTCACTGAACTGTGCTTTTGCTGTAAGTACATTGTATAAATATCTTATTTTTCTTTGTATTGAGAGAATTATAAATGGGGTTTTTGTAATGGGGAATTGAGTTAAGGGGAGATACACTTAACATCTGCAGACTTTCTATGGAGCATTTTATTTCTTAAATAGTTATTATTAATGCAATCAAACTGTTATTATTAACAAAAGGTAAGTATTCACACAGTATAGTCAGTCAGTCACTCTCACTCACTCACTCACTCACTCACTCACTCACTCACTCACTCACTCACTCACTCACTCACTCACTCTCACCTCCCCTTTTAGTTACCCATCTGGAGCTGCAGCTGGGGACAAAGCCCAGCTGTTTCCTCAGGAGAAGGGGGTCTTACTAAGGTCACTTGGCTTTTAGGCAGGAATTTGGGCAGTTCTACAGAGTGATATTTATTTCATTAGGTGTTTCTGTAATGCTGTAGTGTTCCTCTGCACAAGTGCTAGTGCAGTCTTGGATGTAGCCTGACTTAAATGACCTTTTCTTGGTGTCAGGTGTGTTTTAGTGGCCTTCTACAGACTGAGCAAACTCTTCCTGTCCTGACTTTATTGATTCTTGCATATCCAGCAGGACTCCTAGTCCATGAGCCTGTACACTTGCTTCCTACTCAGCATGTACTTTTCCTCTTTTCAGACCTTTGTTTCCTGGTAAATGTTTCTCAATCCAAGCCTACTGAAATTTATGAAAGCTTTTCATACAAATGGACATAAAGAAGGCCCTCTGACAGTATCAGTCCTACATCTCTCTAATAGTTTTGCCTGGCTTTTGTCTAACTTCGAAAGTAATTGACTTTTATTAAATTTCATAAAACTCTTCAGTTCAGAGAGTACTGTCAGAATACTTAGTGGTAGAGTCTCCAAGTTCTTTTCCAATTCAGTTGTTCAGATTCCTTTCCTACTCCCCACTCCTGCAAAAGACTCTAAATAATTTCTCCAATATTTAGCCATAAAAATCCTTCAAACATTATTCACTTTCTTCCTAGATATCTTTTACCTTTACAGAGCCAATGAATACACTCCCCATTCTCCATTCTGTCAAATTCCATAAGATTCCCTGCAACAGATCTTTTTTTTGTTAGTGTATCTCTTCACATTGCAAATAACTGCAAAATCACAAAGCGTCAGCAGTGAACAGAAAATCGTAGGCAGCTCCCCAAAAATAATTTAGTAACTATTTGTTCTCCTTCTGTCTTGATAAAACTTATCTGCCTCTCTCTGCTCCCCTTTAACACTCAAAATTGCAACTTTGTTGTTTTGACACTGTGCTTTTTTTCCCCTCAACCTTGAGTTACATCCTGTCCCTCAACACAAACGGTTCCCATGCTCCATATATTAGTGTTAAGTACTATGGGGTGTAGATAGAAGCAGGTCAGGCACTGCATGGGGAGGTTCTTCATATTTTGATTGCAACCAACCATCTCAGAATAAAGCTCTAGTGTGCTACTAAACCCACCAGGGAACAGTTAACAGATCAAGATTCAATATCCTAGAAATACATAAAACCCTGTTTTTATCTCCAGAATGCTCAATGAACAATTAGGTTGATTCATATTATCTTTAGTCTGTAGTACACAAAGTGTCACTTCAGAAGAACAATTTTATGATAGTTAAAACAGAATCATTATTGCTAAAATAAAGTAAGCTGAAGGGTTTTTTTAAGAAATGCAATAAAATGTATTCATTGCTCAAAAGTATCTGTTCAAGAAAATGTGTAATAGTGTGTTTGGAATATATCTATCCTCAAGGTTTTAGCAGCCATAGATTGCAAATATAGGCCGGATATAAAATATATTTATTGCTCTTACCCTTCAGATAATTAAAAACCATAGTTCTCTGAAAACAGCTCACTGTTAGGACAGTCACTGCAAACTCTCAGGATATTTATCAAACAATAACATCTCCTGCTCAAGCGCCTCAATAGCTCTCGCTATTAGGAACCTTTAAAAAATAACGAGATAGTGCAGTTGTTACAGGCACAAGAACCTGGAAATCTATTATGTGGAGAAGCTTCAGGGTGAGAAAAATGGAGGAATAATAAATATAATGGCTTTGAAACCATAACAGGTTTTTATTTGCCCAGTTACATTAAAGAAAATGATGTAAAACTGTCACATTTGAGTTTCATGTTGTTAGAAAACTTTAAATTTAGACTTCTTTTTTACTTTAAAAATTGTAGCATGAAAACCGAGTGCTTTTGTAGATAGTAAAACTGTTAACCTTGGAAAGCTGAAGTCTATTTACAGAGGGGAATAGATCAAACATTAGCATTTGACACATTAATTGACTAATAGTGGTGACACTACAGATTCATCTTTAATGTCATTCTTTGCTCTTGTAGATTGTCATTGTTCCCTTGAAATCAGTGTCAACTGAGTTTTTGTATTCCTTCAATCCTTGACAATTTTTTAAAAAGTACAGGATTGGTATTTTAACTTGAAAAAAGACTCTTCACAGACACGCTGCTGTGAGAGACTGAAATGTTAACAGGTAATGACTCAGTCGGCCCTTTGCAAAAACAGCAGGTGCTTTGCAGCGGATGTGCAAGGGAACAGCCCAGGTGCAGAGGGAGTGAGCACCCAACATCGGGGACTACAAGCTGGGTTTTGAGTCAGATGGGGAGGAAGGCCAATAAGAAGCAGATTCTGCAAGGTGGGATAGTGGTTTTTATCATGCCAATGTCCTCCTTTACATAACTGGCTCAGTTGTAAATCCCTGCCCCAGGAAAGGAATCTTGACATTCACATTATTCTTCCCTTCTGATAACTGGCATAACTGGCTCAGGTATGAAAACTCCCCCAAGAGAAGTACCAGGACATTCCCACGCAGTCCTGAGGATATTCATCCCTCCTGATGGGGCATAACTGGTTCAACTACACAAGTGAGAGGCAGCTGTCATATCTTAGAAGGTGTGACAAACCCCCAAAAACCCCCAAAACACCCCCAGACCTATTTCTAGGGCCTTCTACCAGAGGACTGCACATGATCCACAGTGTTGCATCAGACAGTGTAGAATTCCACCTCACACTCAGGAGAGGTACTGGAACATTCCCAGCGGTACCTGATTGTATATTAATCCACTGAACTTTGTGTTTCACAAATTTTTAGCTTTTCTATTTTTCAGATCAGTACTGCTTTAGTGTATAACTCTAAAAGTCCTTAGCCTCTCAGCTACTGTTCTCCCATTTTATTCAGACAAAACAATTTCTCTCTAGGCCTGAAACTCAAGGACACCTTACTGTCTCAGGCAGGCCCTGAAAAATGTAAACAACAGTGAATTGATCTTGGAATAAATGACTTCATTACCTGAAGCTGTAATTGGACAATTAACCCCAATACGCAAATAGACCAAACTGATATCTGTCTGAAAAACTCATAATCGTTGTCCATCTTGGGTGTCATCTCTGAAATGCTCCTGCACTGTCCAAGATGTGCCCTTTGAACGCCTTTCAATAAATACCTACCTTTATCCTCCAATTCTGTCTAGAGTCTGTTCTAGGTAGCCTCTCCAAGGCATCAACAGGATTCCCCCAACCCCAACCAAT
Organism: Geospiza fortis; assembly: GCF_000277835.1. Classification (NCBI taxonomy): domain Eukaryota; kingdom Metazoa; phylum Chordata; class Aves; order Passeriformes; family Thraupidae; genus Geospiza; species Geospiza fortis. The sequence goes on along the minus strand of NW_005054359.1, from coordinate 3,077,953 downwards.
CAAGACATCACTTCCACCAACAGACATATAAATTGCTACAATCAAGACTCTTGCTGGATCCATGGGTGGTGATTTCTTTCTACTTTTATTCTTTCTTTCTCTTTCTACCTTTTCCTTATACATTTTGTTGAGTGTTATTTTTATGTTTTTACATTGCTAAATTTCTATAGATAACAATAACCAAAATGGCTACATTCTTCCTTTCCATTCCAAATTGTTCCCAATAAACTGTACCTATCATTGATCCTTCAGTGTCATTTCAATCTAATCCACCCCAAGGGATCCATTAACAAGAACCCCAGTTACCCACACCTTCTGGGATGTGTCACAGAAAATGCTTAAGTCAGAAACCCTCTGAAAAGGATGGTGACATGGGAGATGTACCTTTTTATTACAAAAGTGAACGATAGTAATGACTTTGAGGGTGTTTTTTTCCTATTTTAAGAGTTGAATCAGAACCATTAAATATTTCTCTGTGGTAATTAAAAATTCATATAAACAAATTTTCCCACAGAGTTTCTCTAGTAGGCAACATCTGATAATGTCTACCCATTTTCTGGTGGATAAAGAAATATTTAGCAACTTCTTTGGATTTAAGACTTGGTCTGATTTTATAGGAAAAAAATTTGGTTTTTATTCAAAAGTTTAATGGGTAACTCAGAATTCTTATTGTGTCTATATCATCTGGACTTGATTTTATGATGAGATCAGAAGAAATAAATTTTAGACTGTTTGATGCTCTCTTCTGTTGTTTTTTTTTTCCTCAATGCATAATAAATATGAATTTTTCACTAGAATGGATGATGAAAAATCCTCTCCCTAGTGAAAGCAGTCATAGTCATTAAAAAACAGCTTTTTAACCCCTTTATTCATTCATCTATTCCTAAAAAGAATTTTATGATCAAATTAAATTGGCTTCCTGCAGTTTAAACTAATGGCTCTGATTGCTTTTACTTATTCCTCCAATAGTCAACCTTCCTTGTGACACATAGGATCTTATCATGTTTAAATTAATTTTAACCAGTCCAGATTAGGTCTGACAATTGGGATTCCACATTCAGGAATCTTGTAGACAGAAAAAAGGTTTGTGCTCAAGTTGTAGACCATAAGCAAAGCAATTTTGCCTTAAGACTTTCCCTGTGTTGTAGCTGTCCCAGTCTTTGGTCTGTTTGCTATTGATTTAAGGAGAATAGCTACAAATAGTTTATGGTTAGCAAGGAGTTCTAGTCAGAGTCCTAGTCCATCCTTGCAAATAATGTAGCTTTTTTCCATGATCCTTGTTTTTACTAGAGAATTCTATTTTTCTTAAAGTATTGAAGACTTAATAGTATACCTTAGAAGAATAAAGGAAAAATGAAGTAATTTTTAAGTAATTTTCAGAAAATCTATTACAAAATCTCTTGTATGACAGCCCTGAACATGAGTTGTGTAAAATTAAAGTTTACATGTTGTTTAATACCCTGAATGTGTATAGTTTTTGCTTGCCTTCTAAAATCTCTAAATACCTAAGCTCTACACAGAGGCTGCACATACAGCCTGTTCTAGTAAACGTAATTGTACAACAAACTCAAAAAATAATCTCACCAAAATAGTATATTTACAAAAATAGTGCTATTAGCATGGCTCCATATTAGACAATCAGCCTTATCAGCTCTATCTCATGTGGAAATTATCAATATTATATTTCTGAAAGGGTGACATGTTTTGGAAAATTCTCTATTTAGAGAAATAAAGTAGTATTTTAAGTTAATTAGATTACTTAGAGACTTTATGTGAAAACACACCAAGCCAGCACATGGAAATTTTTTCACTTGCATAAAAATGTTTGATAATAAATATTCTATTTTTAGTGTATGTACTGGACGCCAGGTACCCAACAAAGCAAATTTACCATTCCCCTCCTCAGCTGGACAGGGAACAGAAAATAAAATAAAAATGGTCAAAATAAGGACAGGGAGATATCACTCACCATGACAGGCAAAACAGACTCAACTTAGGGAAATTTAATTTATTAGCAATCAAATCAGAATAGGGTAGGATAAATAAACCCAAAATTAAAAAACACGTTCTCCCCACTTCTCCCTTCTTTCTGGGTTCAACTTCACTGCCAATTTTCTCTTTCTTGTCCCCATGAGGAGCCAAAACTATTGAGAGGATAAGAATTGTAGAAAAAGTTAATGAAAAAGCTTGCAATATCATCAGAAGGAAGGATATAAACAATATATAGTAATACTTATACAGTAATATATGTAGTAAAAAAAGAACATGGTGGCATTGGGGATAAAATACCAATAAAATTGTTCAACAGAAGAGACTAGAAGACTTTAAAAAACAAAACTAGAAATTAATAGATATATTCAACAATTGGAAGGATGACAGGTAACTCACTTTGCCTTTAGGTTGGTGGCAAAATTAAATTTGTCACTGATGATACAAATTCATTAATGTTTTATAAAAGCAATAATAAACAAAAATAATAGCTGGAAGTTCAGCTGAAAATAATAAATCTCTATTGCTGGGAGAAAATGAAAAATAAATACAATAGTATCCCATATTTCATAAATATACAGATACTGTGATATTTTAAGTGTTGTTCATTCATGTCAACTAGTTGTAGGAAATAATGCTCACATCTATTTCCATGGACAAATAAAAATTATTGCAATGTCCTGACATTCTGTGTAAAAAATACACTGTGGCACTATTGTGCAGGATATGGTTTTGAGCCAAGGCATATTAAACATGCTCTTCCCATATGAGCTACAAACAATTTTTTTTCAGTCAACAAATAAGGAAGAAACAAACAGCAACAGAGGCAGCATCAACTCTATGTCATATCGGTAGGGTTGAAAAATACAATTTAAATTTAACTCTGCATAAGCTTCACTGACATCAGATAAATATTTCATAACAAGGTAAGATTTAGTCCATGTTTTTACATATTAGTATAACCAAATAGGACATGCCTTGTCAAAATGAAATTCTCATTTTGTTGTAACTTCATAACAAAAATCAAGAAACTTTCATACATCCTGTGATGCCTTAAATTTTAGCTTTCATATTTTCCAGATTGTATACTGCATTAGTATATAATTCTGAACTTCATATAAAGTGTTAACAAGTTCTCTTCACAGTTTAGTTAGACAAACTCACCTTTTCCAGCCTGAGAACCAAGGACACCATTACAGCTTTAGGCCCAAAAAGTATAAACAATGGCAAATTGAGGAAAGCTAACTGGGAGGATGGGACTTCATAACCTGAAGCTGCAATTGAACAATTAACTCCAGTATGTAAATAGACCAAAACTTATAAAAGTGTGAAAACTTGTGACTCATCATCCATCTTGGGTGTAGCCTCAGCTAGGCTCTTGCACTGCCCAAGGTGTTTCCTTTGAAGGCCTTTTTAATAAATACCTACTTTAACACTGTCTAGCCTCTGTTCTAGGTAGTCTCTCTAGGCATTACCTGCATATTTTTGCCTGTGTTTAACACTTCTAGCCCTCTAGATTATAAGTAGTTTTTATATCATAATATTTAAATATATGAAGGATTATGATAAACTGATTATTTATAATCCATTCTTCCTCAGGATACACTGAAAACACTTTTAAATAGGTTCTACAAGAATATCTATTTGTATCTCTGGAAAAGATAATCAAGACCTTATATTTCATATCAATTATGGGAAGACGGGAATCTTATGTTGTAATTAAAAATAAGAAAGAAAATGAACCAACAAAACAAATAATCAAACCCCTAAACAATATTATGCTTTACATTCCACTCTGACCAGGAATTTAGCTAGAAAAGATGATACCGTCTGTACTAATGAGTTCAATCACCTGAACTGCATTAATCACAAATTCTTGAAACATTAAATGGAGCTAATAGAAGCACACATACCTCTGCCTATTTCTTTTTTCTGAAATTGCATTATGAGAAGCAGTATTACAGTAGGAAAAAATTCCTACCTTCTGCAAGACAAATGAAATGCATTCATCACAGAATTCTAAGGCAACTTAAGTACAATATCACAGAGCTATTAGTTTGCATATTTAAATAGTTAAATATTTTGGCTTTGTGCTAAAGACACAAAAGTTTTGGAAGAATGTGATAATTAAACCTGATAATAACTAAAAAATATATTTCTGTGGGAAATTATGTGGAAGATGTACCTATTTCCATGGATATGCATGGCTGGGAGGTGCAAAACAATTGGAGAAGCATCAGGAAAATTTTTTATTCGACAGATGTTGTATTATTTCAAAAGTGAAGCCATTAAGAATAAAATGTGATGAATGAGCACCTGAAAAAATTGTACTGGAAGGGACTTTATTCGCAGCAGAGTGAATTTTTTAATAAGATGAAGTTATAGAGAAACTGAGCACCTATAAAATATCAGGATCTACAGTAAAATCCATCCATCTTAAACTCTGTATGTTCTTCCAATCAAATGTATTCTGTTGGTGTCCACAGACTGTAGACAGACTTTTCAGTGGTGCTAGGCTGCTAGTCTGTCAGTGACAGACAATTTTTAAGACCTCTATTCCTGTGTTCATTACATTTTTTAGTGCCTTTCATACTGAAAGTCGTTTTGTTTGTTTTTTGGTGTTGTTGACACATGAACTTTAGACCTTATGTTTAATCTTCCACTTTGTGACATGATACTAAACAACTGAAGATTTGCTCAGAACAAGCCCTTGCAGTGGTTCATTAACGTATTGCTCCGTCATGCACTCTCTCTTAATTAGATATGGATCCACCACACACCATAGAAAATGGCTTGGAGCACTGACATATGGAACAGATAGTCACATACAGCAAAACAGAACATGGAAAGGTAACAAAAATGTTTCAGGATGAAATCAGGAAGTACTAATGGAAGAGAATTCATCAGACTGAAAAATTAATACACGAGGGGCTAAAAGAATGAGGCTGCACAGAGATGAATGATGTTAAGGTGAAAATAGAGAATGACTGATCACAAGAAGTCCGCTCAGTGAAATTATCATGATGTTAGCAAGCTTAAAAGAAAAATAACTATTTTCCCACACAACTAATAATTGTAGGTATAAATTACTTCCAAATAGAGAAGACAAACTATCAGTGCCTGTTAAATGCAGCATTCTAAATGCAGTATCTAGTTCTGAAATCCCTTGTGGCCTGCAGCTATGAAAAAAATATCAGTGTAAGGATAATTTTGTACTTCTCATGTTCTTGCCTTATTGCCATTCCCTGAATTAGGAAAAACAGAACAGGTGACCCATTGTCCTGCACAGTGTGTTAATTTATAAAATCTTTTACATATCTTATATAAATATGTTAGAATGTGAATATAGGAACATTTCCACAGTAAGTTTGCTGCTAGCCATTTTGAAGAGTTTTTAACAGAAAAATAACCAACAGTGATTTGATCAATGTATATATGTAATTAACCAGAGCAGAATCAGAATCATGTAATTAATTACTTTATTACTTTGATTTCACTTTAAAAGTTAAGTGCATTCAGAGAAAAAAAAGTTGATGGAATCCACAAGTTATTATTTTAGATATTACCCACTGTAACTATTGAAGATTTTCATCCAGATGATATTTGGATGAATCAAATGAAATCATATTGGAATTAACAAAGCTATTATTGTGACAAAGCTTTATTCCTATTAGAAGCTGAGGTGGTTTTCTTTTTATTCATTATACTGTTCCTATGACTGCCTGTTTGACTTTCACGCTGTTGATGTAAATGAACTCTTTCTTTGATGATGATAATATAGTACAGCAGCAATATGTGTGTATAATTGTACTCTTTAAAAGTACCTTTTAAATTTAAATCCAAGCTGCAATTATTTTAGATATGCAAATGATCAAATTAAGGATAATGTTACAAGAGAAATTCATAACAGGTTCAAAACAGAATAGAAATGGCTATGTCTGCCTTAGGCATACTGAAGATTTCCTGATAGAATTCAAACGTACTCAGCCGAATAAAAGAAATAACACCTTGTAAGGTTTATATTCTTCTGTCAGTGTCCAGTGCTCTGTCTCTAGCTTCTTTCAGAGAAACCCTCCTCTGCATGAAGAGGATTAACCTGTAATATGAAATTTGCTGTCATTACACAGTATTTTGCATTAAGAGAGGCACGCAAACAGTGTACTGAGAGCATATTACAGGCATACAGCAGTTGTAACATATAGTTGAATCACAGTACAAATCTCCATTCCATTATTGGTTTCTCTTCATGCTCATCATCCTGATGCTGGGCATTCCCAGTCACTAGAGAGGAACAACAGGCTGAAGCCAGCTTAAGTCCGTTGACCTCTTTGACGTCTGGTTAATTGTTCTTTAGTTTTTATATCCTTTGTTGGGCGAAGCCACATTTGCACTTTCCCCAGTCTGGTCTTGCCAATTCAAGAAGGCAACAATCTCTATTAGTTGGCTCCAGGAAGGCTTCTTACCCAACCAGCTGGTACATCCAGCTCATAAAACTAGTCTGGTTTAATATCTAATATAGGTAGCTCAGTCTTGGACTTATTGGATTCATATTTACAGAAGCCTAAAATATTTTTGAGCTATGGAATTATGATATTCAGAGACTGATGTCTTTACATAAATATTGAAGTAATGTCACTAGAAAAAACAGCATTGTCATTCTATGTTGCAGACATTTTCCCCTTCATTTCTTCTATTAGCTCCTTTTCTATGCTAGGAGATCAGTAATAAACCAGAGGACTGTAGAGGATGATGCAAATCTTTGCATATCAAATGAAATTAGAAAATCAGTTTAATTAGGAAGAGAAGAATTACAATCCACAGTAACTCATGTACAATCAGGCAAGGTCTTCATTTGGATTTAAAGGTGAGAGTCCTATAAGGATCTCCCTCCATAATGAACTTGTTCATTCTCTATTGGCATAAAACATATTAATAATTCATGCAAATATATACATGTATAGATGAGTGTTTTATATCCTGACTTTTAACTTGCCATATTTATTTTTCGTTAACTTTTGATGAAAAAAAGGATTGTATTTTCTGAATATTTGTTGTGAAGTTAGTCTTGGGGAAGGTAATGTGTATTTTCAGTCAGTGATCTAGGTACGTCAATCATCTCTTTTAAAATGTATCCCAATTAGATTCTCCTTTCATAGAGGTTGCTGATACCTCTCTTCATCTTATGAAAATAAAATATATGTCCCTCTTGGACCCATTTGGAATCCTCAGATTCCTTCCCCCTCAGGGAAATCCCCAGAGCCCTCCCTAGGAGAGACTTATCATAGAGTTCCTCTGCTCTGGGCGGACAGAAAGGTCTTCTTCATGGACTCTTGTGTAAAGTGATCCATCCCAGTTCCTTTCCCTATATGTCCTAACTTTCCCTGGTTTCTCCTTTCCCTGTTTCCTCATTGGTTGTGGTACCCCTAGTTGCTCAAACCCGAGTCTGTAGCCTCTGGTAGTGGGTGTTCACCTTCTCTATCTTTAACAGGTCAGAGGTTTTACCACTACACATCCATAAACTCCACTCCTCCCCTTTGGTTCTGGGGGGAGGGAGGATGATACAAACCCTGGCAAAGCACCCTGCCTCATCTGCAAATGGCCAACTGTTTTGAGTCATTGACCAGTAGCATTCCAGTCTCTCACAGCAGGAAAATCACACACAGAATAATACACAGAATATTCTGAGCTGGAAGGGACCCACAGGGATCATTAAGTCCAACTCTTTTGTGAATGGCCCATACAGGGTTTGAACCCGCAACTATGATGTTGTTAGCACCACGTTGTGACCAGCTGAACAATATATACGTGTGTGTTTTCATGTGTGTGGTTATGCAGATATACAATCACAATCTTTTCACCC